>NC_034605.1:60975687-60979013 GCF_900095145.1 Mus pahari | reverse complement strand
TACTGACAGACTGCATGTAGTCGGCAGCTACTACTGACAGACTGCATGTAGTCGGCAGCTACTACTGACAGACTGCATGTAGTCGGCAGCTACTACTGACAGACTGTATGTAGTCGGCAGCTATTACTGACAGACTGTATGGAGTCGGCAGCTATTACTGACAGACTGTATGGAGTCGGCATGTGGCCTAGGCTTGGAGACAGAGTCTCTGATGGCATCCTGAGGGTTCTTAGCCAAGGGGTGTAACTAAGGCCACATGAGTGTTGTTTTTAATGGGAGTCATTTGAGAATCCTGTCAGGATCTTCAGCACAGACTCTGTCTACAGTGCTCTGCCTTCCTACCAACACAGCAGACCTCAACACACAAAATGCAGTGGCCTGAAACAGTACTTCAGCATTAAAGGTTAAATTATTCTTTCACTTAAAGATGTTGCAAGAATATAAACATTCCTCTATAGTTGTGTAGTCTATAAAAAACGGTTACAGAATTAAAGCCAACTATGGTGGCATGTGTCTACAGACCCTGAGCACTCAGGAGGCGAGTTCAAAGCCAGCCAGGGATATATAGCAAAACCATGTCTCCAAAAGAAAAGGAGCCAGGAAAGAGAATCACATCATCTGAACTACAGAATCATGCCATCTCAACTACAGAAGCACGTCATGTGAACAACAGAAATCTTATCTAAGACGTTTTGGAAGGGTGCTATTAGTTCAATATTGTGTTGAAAATGGAAGTATTACTGATTTAGAATTTTGACAAATTCAAAAGGTTGTTGGCTATTTTGTAGTTATATTATAAAGCATTTGCCTAGGCATCTATCCAACACCTGTTAAAAGGCACTTACAATACTATTGAGGTTAAATAATTTCACCTTCATGTAGTCCAAGAAAACTGGGCAATCTATTGTATTAGGTACGTAAGATACATTTAAAAGATTAAAAAAAAAATCTTTGATAGGTAATTAATTTGCGAGAAACCGAACGTAAACAACAGTTGCAGAATAAAGAAATGAAAATGAAGGTTCTAGAACGGGATAATATGGTCCATGAGTTGGAATCTGCGATGGAGCATCTGAGACTGCAGTGTGACCGAAGACTGACCCTCCAGCAAAAGGAACATGAACAGAAGATGCAGTTGTTGTTACATCATTTCAAAGGTAGCCCCTCCCCCTGCTGTCAGTTACTGAAGGGGTGGGGGAAGGGAAATGTTGAGGGAGGGAGCGGGGCCACAGTGTGCTTCGAGTGTACTCAGTCACTACTCCGCTGTGCAGTCAGTAGTGCTTATAGATGCTCTTGACCTTCGCACACATGGCCACCGTGTTTCCTGTCATTCTGATGTAAGATGGCTCATGTTTGAAGTGCCATCCCTTTGCCTGCTCCCAGACCCCCAAGAACTCCTGAAATCCTGTTGATTTGTTATTGGTTTGGCTTTTATGTGGAAATGTAAGACAACTTCTGGCATTTTCAAGTACAGATGAAGTGATAGGCTCTGTTGTAATTTTTTAGTTGATTATAAAATTCTATGCATTATAAGTCAAAATTGATAGGTATGTAGCATTATTAGTGATCATCAGAAACCCAAGAATAGATTCTGGTGTAGAAAGAGAGCTGCAGTCAGTCTCCTCACATTACCTGAGAGCACGCTAGTGCACAGACAGAGACGGCTCTGTCACTGCCAGCTGGGTCTGCTTCAGCTTCAGTGTAGCCGCTCAGCCTTGACACTCAGGAACACAGAGCTGACATGACCTAAGGCGGTTTAAAAGAAGCAACCTGAAGAAGCAGAAAATTGGAAAACATAGCTTTGGGTGTGGAGGAAATGACAGTATGTTAACTTTACAAAGTTAGTTAGCAGCTGTTTTGCCCCATGAGCAGTTTCCCTTGGTAGGACCCCACACACCGCTGCATCCCGACACGTCCCATTCTTTCTGTACTTGTGCTTAAATGCTCTCTGAAAGTGAGGAGGGAGCAGAGCTGCTGTGAGCTTTATATGACTAGGATCACATAATAGGAGCTCTCGAAAGGAGCTCAGCTCAGCTAGCAGAGTGCTCCCGGAGTGTGTGTGCAGCCTGAGTCTGTTCTAGCACTCTTACACCCATGATACTGTGTCTCAAAAAAGTCATTAAAAATTAAATTGTTTCTGTAGCTATACATAAAGATTACAAACACTAGTTAAAATTACTAATAGTTTGTGAGTTTTCTAATTTCGAGTGTACTGTATAGAAAATAGTTGTATGCTTTAGTTGGTTGGCCTTTTTGGTTTTGGTGCTGAAGATCAAACCCTGGGGCCGAGCACACAATAGTCATGCACTCACTGAACCACTCAAATGCACTGGGTTTAACTTTTAAAGCAATCTGACGGGTTAAGTAAGAAATAAGAATAGCAACTGAGTGAAAACAATAGAGCCATTCTGTATGTGTGGTCATACGAAGGAGGCCTAAAAGCACCTGATACCAGATCATTGCAAGACAAAGGCGCACACTCATAAACATTATCTACAAGTCTTACATTACCTGGAGCAACGACCAGAGCTCTGTAGCATTTTCCCTTGTGATTTAATCTTTCTAGACTCATTATTAACAGCTTTTCACTTTGTGGGTTTTTATTGTATATTTCTTGGGTCTCTAAACTCAGACGTAAGACTTACCATACATCCACAGTCCTAACACAAACTTAACATAATCTATGATCATGGACAGAGCCCCACACAGGCGAGTTGCTGTTTAAGAGGAAATGGCCATTCTTGGTAAGTAAGCCTCGTCAGCAGCAATGACAAACTCCCTGAGCTGGGAAGAGGAGGGTCTGTCAGAGAGAGGGCAGAGAAGGAAGTGAGGGGGCAGTCCTGTAAAAAAAAAAAAGCTTATAGGCAAAAGAATCCATACTGTGACTGAAAAAGATCCATTCCGGTAACAGAGATATGTAACATACTTGGGACCCTCTAAGGTGAGTCTAGAGCTATGATAAAGTATAATTTTGAAAATTCATTTAAAGTCAAAGTTAACTGTAAATGTTTGCTTTGTAGACCAAGATGGAGACAGTATTATAGAAACACTAAAAATATATGAAGATAAAATCCAGCAGCTGGAAAAGGATCTCTACTTCTATAAGAAAACCAGTAGAGACCTCAAGAAGAGACTGAAAGACCCCGCCCAAGGAGCAGCACAGTGGCAGCGCACACTGACCGAGCGTAAGGCTTCCGGTGTCCCTACTGTCTGCTGAGACCTTCCCTGATTGTAGTGGAGCACTGCCCAAGTGACAAGGTTGTGAGGGTGAGGTGGACAGACAGTGTTCATGTGAGACAGAGCCCACAGACTGCTGGGAAAGTGAG
>NC_034605.1:60970071-60974968 GCF_900095145.1 Mus pahari | reverse complement strand
GTGAGGTGGACAGACAGTGTTCATGTGAGACAGAGCCCACGGACTGCTGGGAAAGTGAGGGTGAGGTGGACAGAGTTCATGTGAGACAGAGCCCCTGGACTGCTGGGAAAGTGACCATGGGGGTGGGAGGAGAATGCTCGTGGGTCTCTGTGTCTCTTTTCTGAGACAGGGTTCCTCTCTGTAGCCCTGGCTGTCCTAGAACCTGCTCTGTAGACCAGGCTGGCCTTGAACTCAGAGCCTGCCTCTGTCTCCCGAGTGCTGGGACTAAAGGTGTGCACCTCCACGTGATCATTTTGTTTTCCCTGGGAAAAACTTTACTTACTATAGAAAATATTAAGATCAAATTTGAAAATGAAAATACAATATGGCTAAAGTATTGTTTCAAAGAATATACTAAAACCAAATAAAGGTTGTTTCAAATACTATCTTGGGGTAGAACATGCCAGGCCTTGAACCTCTCCCTCTTTCCTAGGAGCTGGGCACTGCCCCTTACCCATGCCGGCAGCTCCCCCAGGCCGGCAGCTCCCTCAGGCCGGCAGCTCCGTGCTGTTGAGTTTCCTCAGCTTGGACTGTGAATCTGCCTGAGTTATCAATATAATCCATAGCCGTGCAGGGCCCATTCACCTCAAGTGCTTAGCATGGCTCTAGTGACAGACTTGTTAACCTTCTCTTACCAACAGTTAAGGAGTAGACTTGACTCTCAAATATTAAATATATGTAAATTTTAAATACATAAGCTACATTAAAATAATCATAAAACTGTAGAAAATGGTCTACTATGTGCCAGTGGCTTTTGCTGTCTTTGACTCTTTTTTGTTTTGTTTTGTTTTGTTTTTTTGAGACAGAGTTTCTTTGTGTAGCCCTGGCTGTCCTAGAACTCACTTTGTAGACCAGGCTGGCCTGGAACTCAGAAATCCACCTGCCTCTGCCTCACGAGTACTGGGATTAAAGGCATGCGCCACCATGCCTGGCTTGTCTCTGACTCTTAACCTTTAAGGTCCTGGCTGTCATTTTTCTATATTATAGGAATTAAGCCTTCTTATTACAAAAGCAATTTTATGCAGGAGATGCCTCAGTAAGGAGCACTGGGGCCCACATGGTGCTCACAGCCACCTGTAACTCACTCCAGAGGGTCTTACACATTGGCCTCACAGAGACACACATACATACACATAATACATAAATAAATCTTTATTCAACAAGATTTTTAAAAACTGTATAAAGAAGAATAATACAAATGAAAGTAAAAGCATGTATTTCTAAAATCAGGCATGACTTCCAGAATTTAAAACACTTGATCAAATTCAATAATAATTAAATGTGCATGTGTAAAATTAACCCCTTAATAAGTGGAATGATTACCATGACAAAGTACTCTGCAAAACTCAGAAATTCCTGGAAGGTAATATATTGTTATATTTTTATACGACCTCAAAATAGGGCAACAATCAATATTTCTAAAATAAATTGACCCAAAATTTGAAAGTTAGAAAGTTATATAAAAGAAATACTTATTTCTAGCTGTTTTTTTAAATAATTTCTCAAAAAAAGAATAAGAAGAAACAAAAAATAAATAAAAATAAAAATAATTTCTAGGGCTGGAGAGATGGCTCAGTGGTTAAGAACACTAGCTGTTCTTTCAGAGGACAGGAGTTTGATTCCCAGCAACCACATGGTAGCTAACAACTGTCTGTCACTCTGATTCCAGAGAATCTGATACCTTCTGGCTTCCACCAGCATAAGGTGCATATGCAGTACACAGACATACATGCAAGCAAAATCATCCATACACATAAAAATAAAACAAGAAAAACAAAATAATTTTTAAGGGGCTGGAGAGATGGCTCAGAGGTTAAGAGCACTGACTGCTCTTCCAGAGGTCCTGAGTTCAATTCCCAGCAACCACATGGTGGATTACAACCATCTGTAGTGAGATCTGGTACCCTCTTCTGGCCTACAGGCATATGTACAGGCAGACCATAAATCTTTTAAAATTTTTTATAACTAGAAAAAATTAACATATAGACAAGCATATTCTAATTTATAATCCAGGACGTAAAGCAACTGCATTTAATCCCTGGTACTGGGGAAACAAAGATGAATTTATTGAAACCCCTCCAAACCAGAAAATATGAGCTAGCCAAGGGTACAGATCTTCACCTGGAATTAGGACAGATACAAAGTTGCCCATAGGCAGTGGCTGCTAACATTCGCTGTCTATGCTAGTCACTGGGAAGCTTAGCTTAGCCTCTGGGCTGCCATTTTGGGGCCTGGGGAAGGCAGCCAGGCCTCTTCCTGTGAGCAGCTACATGTCAGACAGACTCGCAGCCAAGGCTTGGGGAAGCCCACTAGACTCTCTGTTGGTATTTATTGTGTGTGCATTTATGTAGGGGTAGGGGTCAGGGGGCACAACATGCAGCGGTCATTTCTCTCCTTCAGTGGTGTAGGTCACTTTAAAGCCAAGCATCAGCTTAGATTCTGTCTTCACGGGGCTGAAAGTGTTCTGAGCACTTGACGGCTCATGCTAAAGTTGGCAGTTAGTCTATCACTGCTAACTCAGATGGGTTTCCCTTAAGCAAGGGTCTGATACTAGATCTGTCATCGTGGAAGGCCTCTGAGGTTGGGGCTTCATGCACTCTCACCACTCCCTGCCGGGGCTGTCTCACTGAAGGCTGTGCTGTGGCTGCCACTCTGAGCATGAAAGTTGTGGCACATGACACAGAATACAGAGGGTCAACAGAATATTGCTGTCACACTAGCAGTGGTCGTGGGTGGGGGGAGAGCCAAGACTTTCATACGTGTGTGTGTGTGTGTGTGTGTGTGTGTGTGTGTGTGGTGATGATGATGATGCCTGCTGGAGGGAGGACAGAGCTGGTGTGGCCCAGAGCTGCCTTTACTCAGCCAAGACTTGGAATTAGCCAGTTACAAGCCCAGTAGAGGACAAATAAAAGAGAGGCAACTCAGTGGTTAGGGGCTCATACTGCTCCTGCCGAGAACCCAAGTTCAGACCCATGACAGGTGCTTCATAACTGCCTGTATGTCCAGCTGGAGGGAATGTGACACCCTCTCCTCGCCCCTCAGGCACCCCTCACACACGATACCCATACATAAATGCAGGTAAGATACATAAAAATAAATAACTCTTCAGACTAGAGAGCTGGCTTAGCAGTTAAAAGCAGAGCCTAGACTTGGTTCTCAGCACCCACATGACAGCTCCAATCATCCATAACTCTCATCCCAAAGGATAGAACACCTTTGCTCTCCAGGCATCGTGCATACACATTAGGTACACAGACAGGACATGCAGGCACACACCCATGCATCAAGTAAATAGTGAATGACATTAGACTTAAAAAGTAATATTTCTTTTAAAAGATTTCAGAGATACACAAAGTGCTCATAGGTTTATAGAGAGTACCAAAATTACTAGATGATTTTTCAACTTTAATGGGTTTAAAAAAAATCTGATATTCACATTGCAAGATGTATACAAGAGAATCAAGACTGCCCCTAAGGCACACGTCTGTCTGTCTGAGGCAATCATTAAGCAGGAGTTTGCACATACCACATCTTTAGTGAGAAGAGGTAGTTTGTAGGGGCTGTGGCAAACATACCTGAATTTCAGAAGACGGTGTTTGCTTATTTTGTCTTGTGTTGGGTTCTCTGTAGATCATGATGCTGGAGATGGAGTTCTGAATCCAGAAGAGACTGCTGTGCTTTCTGAAGAACTAAAATGGGCATCTAGAAGTGAAAATATAAAGTTGAATGGAAGAGAAAGAGAAGTAGACAATTCTTCAAGCAGCTTAAAAACCCAACCGCTGACCCAGCAGATTCCAGACGATGGCCCAGACTCACTTCCAGTCCGTGGCTCGTTAGCGCCCTCCAGTGGCCAACTGCAGAGCATTGCCGATAAAACAGAGACCCGTCCCTTCACACACTCTCAGAGTCCACCACCACACCAGTTCCAGCCTGTGAGAAGTATAGGACCGCTTCAGGGGGTCAAGCCTGTCAAACTGTGCCGCAGAGAATTACGTCAGATTTCTGCCGTGGAGCTGTCATTGCGGCGATGCAGTCTTGGAGCTGGGGGCCGGTCAATGACTGCGGATTCCCTGGAAGAGCCCGAGGAAAGCACAGGCACTGAACAATAAACTTCTAATTTAGTAAATGTGTGAAAAGATGCTTTTTCTGACCTACTGAATTAAACCTCAGGGTAGCGAGTTCTTTTCTGGGACACAGGAAAGGGGCTTGACACCACTCCTGTGTATGACAGTGTACGTGGGGGCTTTGTTATTTCATAAATGCATTTTTGAGTGCTTGTACATTGAACGATTTCTACTTGTGTGTATAAGTTCCTTTCCTGACATATTTGCTTTATTTTTTATGTACATTTAAAGAACAAAATTAAGACTAAAACACCCTCTGGATGTATATTATTCTATAATATAAAGACATATTATAGAAGTACATTATAACCCATAGTATTTGAATGTTAAAATGCAAGTGTGTTGCTATTTTTAAGCTCCAGATAAGCCCTGATTGTGCCAGAGTTCCCTACCTAATGAAAATGTTTGCCAGAATTAAGCCTGTGGGCTGAGGTGCATTACAATTGTTAGAACTTAGCATGTCAGCCTTAACTCTAACATGGTATCTTTCATTTTTATAGTTATTTTTTATAGGATGCAAATTTTCACCTTTATCCTGGCCTATGCATTCTACATTTCCTCTCAGACAATGCCAGAACTGAGAGAAATGTCTGCAGCTTCCTGGACAGGGAAACTGATCACAGAGTAACACAAGTCATTCATCATTCCAAGGAAAGAAACTGTGTGAGCGGTGTGACCATGTGGAGTGTGTGGGTGTCACATCGTCTGATTACACACACACACACACACACACA
>NC_034605.1:60949902-60969686 GCF_900095145.1 Mus pahari | reverse complement strand
TCTGAGTTTGAGGCCAGCCTGGTCTACAAAGTGAGTTCCAGGACAGCCAGGGCTATACAGAGAAACCCTGTCTCGAAAAACAAACAAACAAAAAAAAACAATGTTGGTTCTTAGACTAATAAGAGCTGGCGGCAAAACCACCGTATGGAAGCCTGCGCAGCTCCCACTGAAGTTTCAACAACTACTTCCTCACTGAATCCATTGTTTAAAGTGTGCCTGTGTCTATACATGCACACACATACACATATCGTGTGTGTGTGTGTGATGACAAAATGTAAGTGCCTTCAACAAAACCTAACAGTTATATACTAGGTGAGTGTAGTGCCACACGCCTTTAATCACAGAAGTCTGGAGGCAGAGGCAGGTGGGTCTCTGTTCTCCTGGTCTACATAGCAAGGACAAACAGGCCTATAGAGAGAGACCCTGTCACAAAAAAGCCAAAACTATTATATATTAGTCAATATCTTTTTATTAATGAAGGTCCCAACATAAATTTAAGATTAACATGGTGTCTTACTAAGCAATCTATAAAACCTTTCCCTAACAAAGCAATAGAGGTCCCATCAGACCGCAGTGATCTCCTCAGTCGATGCCACTGTACACTGACCGCCAAGTAACGTGGGCACGCCTTCCCCATTCTCTAATAGCATTTCACTTGGATCTTGCACAGCTTGGATAAATTGCTTTCCCATACCCAAAAATATATAAATAATGTCCCAAACAACGTAATCTAGATATAAACAATTGATTCTAGTTAGGTCAGAATGCCTATAATCGAAATAAAAGGTATCTCCTCCCCACTGTAAGATTTTGTCACAGATTTTGTCACTTATGTTTCCCATGGGATGGTGCTGGCATGTGCATGTATGTGCTTGCTCATGCATATTATGCATGTGTGTATGTGTGTATATGTATGTATGTATATGTGTGTGTATATATAGATATAGGTGTGTGTGTGTGTGCCTATGGAAGTCAGAGAGTAGAACTTGGTGCCGTCCCTTAGAACTTCCCACATGATTTTTTAGAAAGGGTTTCCCACTGAACCTAGTCTCTATTTAGACTAGGCTGGCCAGCTAGCATGTCCAAGATGCACCCATCTCCTTGCCCCACCCCAGGCTGGGGTATAAGCAAGCACCACCACACCTGGCTTTTTTGTGGGTACCAAGGGTGTCTGAACTCAGACCCTCAGGCTTAAGCAGCAAGAACTTCACCCACTGAGCCATCTCCCCACCTGACTCTCTCTATATATAAAATGGGTTGGTTTTTTTATTATTATTTTTTATTTTTATTTATTTATTTATTTTTATGAGACAGGGTTTCTCTGTGTAGCCCTGGCTGTCCTGGAACTCACTCTGTAGACCAGGCTGGCCTTGAACTCACTAGACACCTGCCTCTGCCTCCTGAGTGCTGGGATTAAAGGCATGTGCCACCACTTCTGGCTTATATAAAATGGGTTTTCTGTTGTTCATTATGCTTTCCACAGAGTATTCGAAGGGAAAATGCACTGCCCCTTTAAAGTATTCTTTCTTCCCCTGACTCTGGAGTGTTACTTGGAAGCCATGGGTAATGGTGACTCTTATCAAGTGCTTTTGCACCTTGACCCCTGGTGCTGGGGTCAGCACAGGGCTGTGGGGACTCTGCAGCTCCTACATGTTCTGCCTCTGAGCTGCACTCACCTGCACTTTATGCTACTTGAGTTTGATTTCTCCTCTGATGTCATGTTTTGAGTGCGTCAATCTTTCGTATCCCTATGAACTCAAAGTGCAGAGTCATCAAAAATAATTATGATTGTAACGACGTGGACTTTATTTTCGTTCACTACTGCCTTGTTTATACTAACCTACAGCAATAAACTTATGCTTATTTTAAGAACAGGTGCCTTTCATGACTGACTACAATGGAATCAAATCACTACCGAGGGCAGTTCTGTACTCTCACACATTAGATGTGAACAATAGGCAGAGTATCACAGCCCGAAACCGAAGGGGAGGGAGTAAAAATATTTATTTACGTATATTTTATGTTTAAAACTACGACGAGCTGTAGGCTGTCTCTATTTTCATAACACTTTCAACACTTACAACATGTGAGAGAGACTGATGCCAGCTGCGGTAACTGTCTCCAGCACACAGACCATGCTCTGGTTGGAGCCTAAGCTATGGGGTGGTGGTTTTCCAGGGAGGATGATGGGTACCCACCACCCTGACGGCGTTATCACTGCTGCTGCTGCTGCTGCTGCTGCTGCTGCTGCTGCTGCTGCTGCTGCTCACTGACTGACTGACTTCTCACGGGACTGTAAGTTCTCTAGAGATGCACACCTTACCTGTACAGGGTCGCTGCTCATTTCTGTCTCTCAAGGTGAGCTGCCCACAGGCACCCAACACTGGAAATGGTGTTTGATGGCTTTGGTATCCTTAGACTTGAACCCAGCAGGGGAGGAATCAGAACAAGAGAAGTTATATAAAGGAACCTCAGGGCTGGTGAGATGGCTCAGTGGGTAAGAGCACCCGACTGCTCTTCCGAAGGTCTGGAGTTCAAATCCCAGCAACCACATGGCTCACAACCATCTGTAACAAGATCTGACACCCTCTTCTGGAGTGTCTGAAGACAGCTACAGTGTACTTACATATAATAAATAAATAAATCTTTAAAAAAAAAAAAAGGAACCTCAGAAAACTCTGATGACAGTTACAGCGTCTGTTTTAAATGTTTCCAGGAGTTTTCATTTGCACTCCACCCCACGGCAGGCAAGCTATATTTGTCTGTCGATATATATATATATATATATTTTTTAAAGATTTTTCTCTTGGCTTAAACCCATGTCTGAGCAGTCTCTGGTAGATACCCCATAACAGTCACTAGGCACAGAATTGCCTGTATTTGGAGTGGTAGCAATGCGATCCTTGAACCCAAAGACATTAAATTAGACTTAGGTGTTCCGTCCCACTGGCTAATTCTAACAGAGAACTCTGCTGGATTATGGATCCATTGCTTTGAGAGACATCGTTTTATAGTCTTCATTTCACTGTGTAAGATCCTTTACTCTCAAGGAGTCAAGCCACTCAGGAAAGTAAAAAGTTTAAAACCTTTTTTAAAACGCTTGTCATTAAAGTAAAACAAATGGAAATTATTTTAAAATCATTCACGTCTTATAATTTCAAGCTTTTTATAGTAGATACAAAATAAAGTATGATTTTTCAAATCCAGATAGGTAAATATTGTTCATTTGATTTTATTTAAGCTGTCTATTTTTTTTTTTTTTTTTACAGTGTTGGGGAATCAAACCCAAGGCCTTATGTGTCACCTGACCCCATGTCCCTAATTCCCAGCAGCACATTAGAGGCACATGGTGCTTTACCCTTCGTTCTCCACCGGGACCCAGGTGACAGCTGAGAAGATGTGTAACTAGGGGCAGGACTGGAGGGATAGCATAGAAAGGTTTACTTCAAAGTATTTCATAAACCAGCACCCCCCCTTTTTTTTTAACATACTTAGAGAGGATTTATTTTATTTCTCTGACAAAAGGACTAAACCTTAACATCAACATCCAGGCATCTGTCAGACTCCTGTGGAAGCTACTCACGGAAACCCCTCCTACAGAAGACTCACAGTGGGCACCGGACTAGCTATTGGAAAATACACAGCCCTTTGATCCCAGCACTTGGGAGGCAGAGGGAGGCAGATCTCAGAATCTGAGGCCAGCTTGGTCTAGAGCCAGTTAGAGGTCAACCAGAGAAACCCTGCATGCCGGCAGCTCTAGAAACAATAATGTCAAAAGGGGTTAGATGACTGTAAACAAATTGATGATTCATTTCTACTAAACTGTATATTCTCAATATTTTGCTTAATTTTCCCCTCATTAAAATATCCATGTGGAGAAAAGATTTCCATTTGTGATTACAAACCAATAGCCATTTGTCTGCCTTAAGAGGCGGAACTTGTCCTAACTGAGGCCTTAGCAGAATGGTTAGCTACTTTTAGCATGCTGTGCTCTCTGGTCAGGAGGAATAGGAAATTAGATCACTGCCACGCCCAGGCCACTCCCCTGAGGTGAGTCCCATCATCTAAAGGCTGGCAGCATCTGAACTAGTTCTAGGCCTTGGCCTAAGAGCATCTCCTCTCACTGGACATGTTCTGGGTTATCAGCAGTTCTAACCACCCCAGTTTTTCCAATCCACCAGTAAGCCTTTTTCAAAATAAAAAAGCTATTTTATCATTTTTTTATTCTTAAAAAATTGAAATATTTCAAATGCAACATTTTAATCACTTTCACGAGAAGGAAATGGCCATTTTAAATTATATATGGCACTCTGTTGCTTTCCTAGAGAAACAAACACACATTCAAAAGTAGTGCACTGTGTGTTTAGGATGAGATTCAGGTTCCCAAAGTTGACTATTTAAGTGGAATAACTTCCAGCATACATGTGATAAAGCATTTTCTAAGCAAATTGCTCTCCAGTTCATTTTTTTTTTTTTTTTTTTTTTGGAGACAGGGTTTCTCTGTATAGCCCTGGCTCTCCTGGAACTCATCCTGTAGACCAGGCTGGTCTTGAACTCAGAAATTCATCTGCTTTTGCCTCCCAAGTGCCAGGATTAAAGGCATGCACCACCACGCTTGGCTCCAGTTCATATATCTTAACAAGAGAGGCTACCATATTCTCTGCATTTTCATGGGACTTCTGTCAGGAAAGTATTTAAAATATGCTAAATCCTCCTCAACAGACATAAGTCATACTTTGTTACTACCCTTGATTTATGAGTGAAAAGCCGCATTTTTACTGGGATTTGAACCAGCATTGCGGGCTACTTGTTATTTCTTCCTTTAGCAATGGTGACTTCAGAAGGACTGAGCCACCGCTGGAGCAATGACATCTCCTGAAGCTGAAGAGACTTATTTCAGATAGGTAACTGGGCTGCCAGCACGTGGTCTTCATTTGGCGTGCCCTGATCTACACTCAGATACAGAAGAAATCAGAGCAAATTTGACGTTACCATGGTAGCTGTCCACTGTGGTTTTCAGAGGGAGCTCCTTCCCATTAGTTTATGTGTATCTGTGATGTTAATACTCCCCTTCTGTTATCAGAGTACCCATGACCTGAGCAGGCAAACCCTCAGGAGGCAACCCGGGGGTAGTAGAATCTACAGTCTGAAGAGTTCTGTGGGATTGTGAACCAATAAGGAAGGAGGAAGACTTCCATATACTTCCTGAGTGAGGGCTGTGAGAAGAGCTCGGTGTCAGAGTGATTGCCTACGTTTAACCCCGGTACCTTTAAGTAGAAAATGCAGTGTCCTCCGTGAGCAGGGAAGGTAGCTAGTAACAATCTGACCAACTTTGGTTGGCCAAGTTATGCCAAACCTGGACGCCTCAGGTCCAGAGACAGCGACCTGCTTAAGTTTTGGGTTTTATTGTTAGTTTGAAAGACACAGTGTCTCTATGTAGCCCTGGCTGTCCTGGAGCTCTCTATGTAGACCAGGGTGGCTTTGAACTCCCAGAGATTGACCTGCCTCTGCCTCCTGAGTGTGGGGTTAAAGGTGTGGTCCCCCACACCCAGCCTCTGCCTAAGTTCTTTTTGTTTCATTTTAAGTTTCTTTTAAGCATGTTACCTAATGCCCTCTTCCCCCACCCCACCCCCAGTACACACACCCAAGCAGACAGGTGGGCGAGCTGTCACAAAATACAGAACCTGCCCGCCACTCAGGTTGAGACTACCTCGGCATCTCACCTAACTCTCGAGCTTATCAAACTGCTACCTCCCACACTGGAATGTTCTGGAAGGGGGCATTTGTCTTTGTTGAGGTTTCTCCTTTTCCTTTTAAGTGGATTACGTTTTAAGAAAAACATTCAGTTCATAACAAAATGGAGCAGACGGTAGAGGTTTCACATACCCACCCAACTGCACACATCTCTATCTCTAAAGAGTCAAACCTACCGGCTACCAAGCTCTCATTATGTAGCCCAGGCTAGCCTTGAATTTGCAGTCATCAGCCTGACTGCTGAGGTTACAGACTGAGCCACCAAGCTCACTCACAGAGCTCTTTATTACCCAATGTTCACAGTTATAGGAGGGTTTACTATCAGTGTTGTATACTCTAAGGGTCTACACAATTGTAAATCAGTGTCGTAGATAACAGTCTCACCACCCTAAATAAAAATCCTGTGTTCTGCCTAGTCCACCCTCATTCTGTGCTAACTCCCATCAGTCACCTGTTTTACAACTGTTTCCATAGTAGTTGTTCATCTCCTGCCCCCGAATGTCATGTAGCTAAAATTACCATGTAACGTGTAGTATATATATCCTCACAAGACTGTCTTTTTCCGTTATATAAAGATTACACAAACATCACCTATAGTGCTTTACATATCAGAAGTCAACTGCACCGCCCTGACAACCACAGAACCCCCCAACTCCCCTGTGTAATAGATTAGCTCTCCACAGTAAAAGATTCCTTCAGTTCTACCTCACGCTCCACAGTGGGGCAGCTACAGTTCTGCTTCCTGCATTCCACAGTCCCTTCCACCTCCACTTCACTGGCTAACAGATGAAACTGGTAGCCTTCCTGTGACCCACCAGAGTTGGAAAGTTTCATTCGCAAGGCTCAAACACATCATTGCCACCACATGCTGGAGATGCTACCTGCCAGCATCAGGGCGGACCAGTTGGTCTCTAGTCCTGGCACAGTCTACTTCCTGGAGGCCCCTCCACCCAGGCAAAGGAGCTTCATTTCCTTCTCTTTAGCTTCTATTTACCTGACCCTCCTGTTTTTATGTTTCTTAATTTGTGCCCTTATTTGCATGGAGTACTTCTCTCTAGTCATTTCCTAGATAAAGCAGAAGGGAGTCAGAATATTTAAGATTTTGGCTGGAAAGATGGCTCGGCTGTTGAGGGCACTTGTGTGCACTGGTGAGCTTATGTCAGCCTGACACGAGCTATAGTCAAGCTTCCAGTAAGATCAGGCTGTAGGCAAGCCTGTAGGGGATTTTCTTATTAGTGATTGATGGGAGAGGGCCTACCCCATTGTGGGTGAGGCCATCCCTGGGCTGGTCGTCCTGGGTTCTATAAGAAAGCAAGCTGAGCAAGCCATGGGGAGCAAGCCAGTAAGCAGCACCCCTCCATGGCCACTGTGGTAGCTCCTGCCTCCAGGTTCCTGCCCTGGTTGAGTTCCTGTTTTGAATTCCTTCAACGATGAACAGTGACATGGAAATACAAGCCAAATAAACCCTTTCCTCTCGAAGTTGCTTTTCGTCATGGTGTTTAATCACAGCAATAGAAACCCTAACTAGGACACAGCTCTTCCAGAAGACCAGGGTTCAAGTCCTAGTCCCCACACGGAAGCTCACAACTATCTCTAACTCCAGTTCCATGGATCCAGTACACTGTTCTGGACTCTGAGGGCACTGCATATGTGGATGTATCCAAACACCCACCCACATAAAATGATAAAATAAAAATTAATTTTAGTTTAAAATAAATGCTGACATCTTGGTGCTGGAGAGATGGTTCAGTGGTGAAGAGCACTGGCTGCTCTTCCAGGGGACCCAGATTTAACTCCCAGCCACCACAAGGCAGTTTACCACTGTCTGTGACTCCAGTTCCAGGGGATCTGGTGCCCTCACACATGTAGGCAGAATGCCCGTGCATTTGAAATATAAAAACTAAAAACCTGACATCTTGTTACGCCTATGTACTAGTTCTATCTTATCCCTTTAACTTCTCCTGCTTGTTCACGTAGGCTGGTCTTGCATGCAAGGGGCTTCTTCAGATGACATGGGTATCCTTGAGAGTTTACCTACACTAGAGAGTCGGTAACAAGATCTCTGACCTCGCAGAAAGCTTCACTGTAAGAGATTAAAAGAAGACTCACACTCCTCACCGCGGTGTCCCGCGGTGACGCAAACTTCCTATCTGGAGGTCTCTTCCTTTGGGGTAGCTGGTTCCCACTCCGTGCTAATCAGTTGTGTCACAGTGAAAAGTGCCTAACTCAGACAACTTACAAAGAGTATATATTAACTATATTAACTTTGGCTCAGTTTTGGAGGTCCCTGACTGACTGACTGGCCCCGTTGCATTTGGACAGGAGCACTTACCAAGTAAAACTCGCTTCATTGCCCAGGACAGGACTAAATAAGGGGAGGTGTGGGATTCCAACACCGCCTTCAGGAGCTGCCGCCATTGGCCTCAGGGCCTTCCACCAGACCCCACCTCTTTAAGCCACCTGCCAACATCACTGCCTTAACAACAAAGCCTTTAGGAGCAGAAAGAGACTCTTTCATATAGACGTACCCATGGGAGAGTCTGATATTTCATAGTGACAAGGATATGTTCTGAAAGCCACACAGTGGGCTGACTTAGTCACCGTACAGTGCAGAGGCCACTGACACAGACTAAGACAGCTAGATGACATTAGACAACATTTTCTTGGTTGGCTGATGTCGTTTGGTTGGGTTTTTATTTCTCTGAGACAGAGTCTCGATTGCCTCAAATTCTCTTTGTAGCTTAGACTGGCAGCAAACTCACGATCCTCCTGCCTCCACCTCCTCTAAGTAAGGGAACTGCCCCTGGCCAGCACCCTGCAACTCCATCTTAGGAGATGGACCACTGTCGGGTGTGGTGTGGTGTGAGCCAAGATAGTGCACGGCTACATACAAACAATGTAATGTGGCTACTCCTTTCCAAACCCTTCCTGCTTCTCAATTCTTTGACCCTTTCCTCTCTTCAAAGGACCTGGGACCCTGTGGTCCTTCACTGTCACTCAGCTATCATCATAACAGAAGTTGAGGTGGTCAGCTCTTATTTATTTATTATTTATTTAGGTTTTTCTTTCTTTTTTTTTTTTTTTTTTTGGTTTTTTGGGACAGGGTTTTTCTGTGTAGCCCTGGCTGTCCTGGAACTCACTCTGTAGACCAGGCTGGCCTCGAACTCGGAAATCCCCCTGCCTCTGCCTCCCAAGTGCTGGGATTAAAGGTGTGTGCCACCACACCCGGTGGAGGTGGGCAGGCGGCGGTGGGCAGCTTTGGAAGAGAGATTAGTTCTGGCTCACGGTTTTGTGTGCTCTGGTGTATGGCTTTGCTTTGAGGCCTGTGGGGAGCACTGTGGCAGGGAGCAAAACCAACCCTAAGCTACTCACTCCACAGCCAGAAAGGAACAACAACAAAGGCTGAAGTAGGGTCCAGAGTCTGCTCAGGAGGTTCTGTGCACTAAGCCTTTACCGGATTTACCTCTGGGGAGCCCTCAGGATCTGAGGCACAGCACTCAGTCCTTCCCACACCCACTTCCGGCACCCTGGCATTACTGACAGCTACAGATTCGTTCCCATGTGCACACCCTACTCAACTGTGCTGTGTTTAGGACATTCCCTATAGGACCCAGGTTCTAAAAATAACATAACCTGGTCAAACGCAGCAGTTTAGAAACCTTACTATATTTTAAGTTTTATATTTGCAGATGCTTGCCTGGGGTCTATCTGTGCACCACACTCATGGCCCACAAGATATCCTGGAGTTACAGGTGTTTGTGAGCCATCATGGGGGTGCTGAGAATCAGACCCACACAGGTCATCTGAGGAGCGGCAAGTACCCTCAACCACTGAACCACCTCTCCAACTTGACGGTATTTGTAGATGCTCCTTCCTCTCTCCGCCTTCCAGCCTACCACGCCAGAGTCAACACAAATCCATGTCGTTCACATCAGAAGGGGAAGCTCTTCCTCCAGGGACGTTGCTGGGGTTCTGCCAATTCCAGGTGCTCAAAGTAATCTGGCTAAGTGAAGCAGAGTATGTCGGGGATACCTGGGGGAGGTAAAGGGTCCTACCTGGCAGTGGCAGTCGCAGTTCCTGCTCATCTTCTATGGGAAATAGTGCACAGGAGCATTAGCCCAAAGAGGCTGAGAAAGAGAGTCTGTTCAGGGGCATGAGTTGTGACAGGCGATTAGCTGACCTTGCTTTGGGGATACTCTGTTCTTGATCTATCAATCCACCCACTTACTTCAATATGCCCTGAGTGTGTGAGCAGGGCTAGGGCTGTCTCTAGGCAACCCTGAGCCTGAAAGGAAGAGTCTCTAAAGCCCTCAGTGAAAACATGGCTGTGGTGTGCGCGTGGCAGCCAGCCTTTCACAGCCCATACACATGGCTTTCCCTCACACTGTGATCCTTCACCCTGTGTGGTTCTGACCCAGCTCTGACGAGACTGCAGTCCCCTGCTTTGGTGCCTTACCCACGTCCCTCTCTTCCTCCCTGCCTGTCCCGCACTCATCTGTTGATTTTCCTCATCTAGAGCTGAGTTTCCCAAAATCCTCTTGGAATCTCTGAGGTTGCAGACTCTAATGGGCAGGTCTGTGTTGGGCTGGAGATCCACGGGTTTCTAACAAACTTGATGGTGACACACATGTGGCCAACCTTGGGGTAGCAAGACTCGAATGATGTTGTATTTCCAGACTGGGTCTGCCCCTTCTCTCATAGCAATAAGCTATTAAGCTGGGGAGTTTCCAATCTTGTGTGTGTGTGTTTGGGGGGGGGGGTGTTGTTCATGTACATGCTGGGAGGGGGATGTGGCTATCATTCCTCAGGTGCTATCTTTTTGTGGAGAGTGGGAGGGTAGCTAACAAGACCTGTTTCTGCCTGCTAATCTTTGGGACCAGAGCTTGCTACCACGCTGGGAGCTTTTACATTTTTTCTGGGGCTAGAACTCAAGCTATGGACTGAACTATTCCCCAGCCCCCATTGTACTGTGCACGTGCAGTTCTTTCAGCTGCTTTAGAACTGCTTCAACTTCTTATGACCACATCTGTTTAGCTGCCTTCAACCCCGGTCCTATCTAAGCCGATAAGTAGCTGTATCCTCCTCCTCCAAGTGTTCACGCTCCCTCTTACAAGCATCTGAGTCTCAAGACCTCATTTCTCTCTTCCCATTCAGATGTTCAAATCCTGTACAATACACCTCCACATCACTTCCCAATCATTTAAAACTCTTCCTGCCTTCCTTTATCTCAAGTCTCGTCCCATCCTCTTGGCCCTGACCCCCCGGATCGATCTTTCTGTGTAACCACTGGCCTTGGACTCACTTTCTGATCAGCTTGCCAAGTGGTGGGGGCTCATAGCCATGTGTCCTCACCCACCCCACCCCCACCCCCCATAACTCATCTGTTATTACCGTCTGCCTGGTCTACACAGGGCTGCCAGTTTTCCATCTCTAACATCTGCAGGAGTTACAAAGCAAAACAAACAAACAAACAAACAAACAAAAAACCCTTCATTTCTTCCTTCAAACTTCTAAACCCTAAAACACCAAACATTGCCTTAAACATCAATCCTTACACTTGGAACTCGGTCACCCCCCACCCCACCCCCATTTTTCAGTCGTCTCTGCCACTTGTCAACACCTCCAATCTCATTGTGGAACGCAGCGTCCAATGGCCTCCATCCAAGGCCCCGAGGTCTCCCCACAAAATCCCACCTCTTCCCAGGCCAAGTCCAAACACCTCCTCCCTCTCGCTGCCCCACAGATGCTCGCAGTCCTCGGATCCGGAGTAGCATTCTGTTTTTCCACCGGGCCCTAGGGTGGTCTGGCGTCTGCTGCGATTCTTTGCTTCGCTCCCCGCTGTGTCCCCCAAGTCTACACCCGCGGCGGTGACTCGCGCGGGACAGCGACGGGCAGCCCTCACGGCTGGGCGGTAGCGGACCGGCTTGCCGGTAAGTCGCTTAACTTTGCAAAACTACAGCGGCCCCGGAGGTGCTGCCGCGGAAAGCCGAGGCCGTCCGGCTGTGGGCAGCTCGTGCGGCACCGCCCTCCCTCGCCGACTGCAGGTCCGCCTCCGCCCCCGGGCCTCCCTACAGCCCGGCGATCCCGCCGCGCGCCGCCCGCGGCGTCCTAAGCCTCCTCCCGGAAGGCCTCCCACCTTCCCGGCTCCGCGACCCCGAGGACCGCGGAGCCGCCGCCTACGCGAGCCGTTTGGACCCTGCGCGGCCCCCGTAGCGCGGCTCCTCCAGCAGGTGGTTCTGGTCCTCCGCGGTCCGTCACCCGCGGACCTCTCCTCGGCGTCCGCGTCCGCCGCGCTGCGACCCTCGGCCAAGAAGTCCCGCGCGCCGGGCCGGTGGCGGCGGGCGCCAGGCCTGCGGGTCCGCCCCGCCCCGCCCTCCGCGCGCCGCCGCCCTCCGCGGGCCCGTTACTGCGGACGCCCCGCGGCCCGCGCCCAACGCCCGGGGGGAGCGCGGGAGCGGCGGGGAGACGGGAGCGGCCGCGCCGCGGCGAGGGAGGCCCGGTGAGTCCGCGGAGCCCCGCAGCTCGCGGCTGAGGCGACGCGGCCGAGTGTGGCCTGAGGCGGGGAGCCGAGCCGAGCGGGGCCGAGCCGAGCGGGGCCGAGCCGAGCGGGGCCGGGCGGCGGGAGGGCCGCGGAGGCTGCGGGGGAGTGCGGGCCGCAGGCCTGGTCCGCCGCGGCCGACCGCGGGAGTGACAGCAGGTGCGGCCGGCCGCTCGGGGCTCCCCGGGACGCCCACCCGACGCCGGTGTCGCTTGCGGGCTTGGACGCCGCGTCTCGGCAGCGGCTGGGGCTCGTCCCGCCCGCCGCGCTCTTTCTCCGGGTACTTCGCGAACAAGTTTTTGGAGCACCGGGAACCGCTCGTGCTTGAGATTTGGCTTCGGTTCCCGAAGGAGGCGAGAGGGACCGCTCGCCGCCCGCCCGCCCGGCAGCCCGAGGTAGACGCGCAGGCTCTCGCACAAGCCTCTGCTGTCGGGGCTTCGAGCAGCTACGCGAGGCGACGGCGGCGGCGGGAGCGGTGGGGTGTCAGCCTCGGGGTGTCCGTGAACGCCGAGCAGTCGGGGCAAAAGTTTATCCCATTGTCTGCCCCGCTCCCGCTCCCTCCCCTGGCCACGTTTCTCAGTGGATGTCGGTGGAGAGTTGTGGCGAGAGGCAGAGGCGCTGGAAAAAACACAAGCATTGTTCTTCAGCCTCGTCTGTTTATGGGAAGGCGCTTGCGCCCGTCAAGGGGATGAAGTTAAGCTGTAGCTCCAGTAATAGTGGAGAAACTGCCGAAAGATCGTAATGCTGAATTGAGAATCTTCCTAGAAAGCCTAGGGTTTCCCTACACTAGCGTATGCCACTAATATCGGTTAGTCCAAGCCTCTTTAATGTGATTTTTCACTAAAGATCGAAATACACCTGCTTAATACTAACCCTGGGGGCTTCTAGCAACCACTCTAGAGCGAGAACCTACACATGGATCAGAGGGACGTTGTGTGCAAGTGAAAAAATCACCTTTGCACTTCATGACTGAATTCTTTAGTACATGTCTGCAGTTTGCTTTTTTTTTTTTTTTTTTTTTTAAGAGTTCCCAACCCACAGAAGTTGAGAGCTGCGGATTGGAGAAGGAAGGCTCCACCTAACCAGTGTGTGTTGCAGGGGTGTGGAGGGTGGAACTCGGGGTATACCTTCAAGTTTGCCATTTGCAGTAAGTATGTTGGAAACAAAAGTTTCAGGACCGTTGGTCCCTGATCCCTTAAGTTCTAAGAAGTCAAAATGACAGTCAAGCAGTCAATGAGTGAGACCTGGCCATTGCTTTTCCTCTCGTTCTGTACTTTGTGAGGACAGTGCTTGGCATCAAACCCAGGGCCTCTTGGAGTCGTGAGTCCTCAGTCTTTTGTGTCTGATCTGTTAGAGTCCACCAAGGCCTCTAGAGCTACCCGACCTGGTGTATACCTGTATTCCCAGGACTCAGGGGCCTGGGACCGGAGGATAGAGAGTTTGATCCCAGTGCAGGCTACACAGTAAGAGCTTCCCTCTCAAAGCATATCGCCGTATTAACTGATGACATCTACATCACATAGCTTCCTTTTGGATCAAGCTAGGTGGTTGATAGTATTGATCGGCAGTCACTACTGGCTAAAATTGCCATTGAGTAAAAATTATGTACTTGAGTTCCCCTGGACTCAGTTCTTTACCGACTCTAGTGATGTCATAGAAGAAGGCGCTCATGATG
This sequence comes from Mus pahari, assembly GCF_900095145.1. Classification (NCBI taxonomy): domain Eukaryota; kingdom Metazoa; phylum Chordata; class Mammalia; order Rodentia; family Muridae; genus Mus; species Mus pahari. Next base: position 60,955,719 of record NC_034605.1, on the reverse strand, counting down.
GCAGTGGCCCTTCATAGAGACCAAGGCCTCAAGAAAACAGGTCATTTATAAATCTTGCTTGGTGTGTTCCTTACTACCAACAGTTTATCTCACGCCCTCGCCTTTTAAAAATCAGCAGGTTTGACACAAAACCCAAAGCTTCCTATTGAAAACAAGATTCCTAGGGGAAAAATGAGTTGTGGGAACACTTCGTTTAGACAGTGCTGTTAGATGGCTTTGAGCTGATTATGTGTGCTCTGCACCCTCAGTGTTCTAGTTCAGAGCACAGATTCCAGTGCACACTTAGGTGTGGCACTGTGTGTTTGGAGAATGTAATTAGGCCCCAATCAGTAAGCTTGAGGTCATGATTAACTTATTTAATGTTAATAATGTTAATTAATGTTTCTTTCTTTTTTTTTTTTTTTTTTTTTTGCTGAGACAGTTTTTTACGGTGTAGCCCATGTTAGCCTTGAACCTATGACCTCCTGCCTTATCCTTTCCAGTACTGAGACTGCAGATGTGCCCTTTACAACTGGCTGACAAATTTATCTGTGCCAAGTCCTTGATTTTTTTTTTTTTTTTTTTGGAAGACAAAGAAGAGACCTGTGTTGTTCAGCATTTTTAAATCAGGGCAGTAGGGAGCTAGATACAGTGATAGCTATTGAAAGGGGCCCGTTGAGGAACAGAAGTAAGTGTAATGCAGGAACATTAAAGAGAGCCAGTGGTTAACGAGAAGGCAGATCAGAATTGACTTGCAGTGGGGCTAAATTTGAAGAATGGAGAAGTTTTAAGTGGAGGAGACAGACAATCCAGACTCCAGGAGCAAGTTAACACTCTGAGCTGTCTGTTTTCTCAAAGAGCAGGGAAAGCGGGAAGAATCACTGTAGAATGTAAATGAATTTTTTTAATAAAAAGATAGCTGTAAATTAATCCAGCAGCTGTATTTCTTTGCTTTATNCCAGTTCCCAATAACCACACAGAGTAACAATATTTATTTAATATTTAAATATTTATTTAAATATTGCTTAGTCTTCGATAGCTGAGCAGTCAAATGATCAATCTTTACTTTTATGTAATCTGGCTACCTCCCAACCCCATCCCATGATGCTTGCATGTTATTACTGACGTGGCTCTTTGGGCTTCAGGTGTGTTTCCATGATCTCTCTCCAGACCCTGTCCTTATGGCTTCAAGTCCTCCATCCTCCTGGGCTGATCTGCATCTCTTTCTCCCCTCTCTCCTTCCTCGGGTTGGTGGACTTCCCGCCCTGTTGTCTACTCTGTCCAGCCATTGGGTGATCAGTATTTATCGACAATGGTAAAAGCTGTTTACACAAACTTGAGACAGGAATTCTTGGAATAAGTATTACAATGCTGTGTCTTGATTGAAACAAGACATGAGGGCAGAGAAATCAGCATTTAAATAACACAGGGTAAACTTTGCACAGTGTACAAAAACAGGATGCCTACATTTCCCCTTTTTGTCTAATAAAAGGCTTTTTAAATAATAATAAACAGCATGCAGTAGGAAGAATTATGAAAACTATTAGGTAAGAGTTACATTCATAATATCCAGTCCATTTATTTTTGGCAACTTAGATAAAGTATTCTACCATCCTGTCTGGTGAGTTCAAGTTCTGTATCTAAATCACTTTCTATCTTAACTTGTAGTACCATCCTAAAACCATCTTGTAGACCTGGAACATCATCTTAAATCCTAAACAACTTATGCATGTAGTGAGGCTGTGACTACCTAGCCTTCAGCCCCATCAGAGACCTGAGAAGGAGTGAGTGTTCCCCGAGTGTGCAGGCAGTGCTGGGGTGCAGCTTCGAAACATTGTAGAAGTGGCCGACAACTGCCGCCTGGACAGATCCCCATGTTGTCTCTGGCCCACTCTAGCTGGCAGACTCCTTGTCAGGAGTTGTGAAGGACTTGCTCACCCTGTCTTGGCAGAGCCTGGCAGTTGGCTTCCTTGCATCCATGTGTCCTTTCTGAACAGATTTGTCTGTAGGTGAAGCATGGACATGTTCTTTGTTCAGTAGCTAGCTTGCCACAATTGAAGCAATTCCACACGAAGGTTAAGATGCTCATCATCTTTGAAGTGGAATGGGGCACTGTCAGGAGCAGACCTGTCTCATAGTCAGAAGATCTTTTAGTAATAAAATAATTTTAAACGCCATTTTATGTTGATCTCTAAGGTTTTTGAAGACCAATTATATATCTGAATTGTCAAACATTGTTTATTCTTAGCTATTTACTGTCTGAATAACCTTGAGAACATTTTATTGTAACTCAACTAGTATCTAATATGACCATGAGTTAGATTATGGCTATAACATTTTTGGTTTAGAAGTAGATTCAATAGCCCACCCCATCTGACTAACATCTTATACTATTTCTATATCCCCCTTTTCTTTTCAACCTCCTACCCTTTATCTAAGAAAGAAAGGAGAGAGAAGAAGAAAGATAGAAACCCCTGAGCCTGGCTCAGCTCCCTTGTTTTCCTTCCTCCTAAGACCATAAGTACTTGTGAATCGTCTCCTAACATGACATCTCCAGTGTGTATACTACTCATCAAGTAGCCAAAACCATCCACCCCAGTTTAAAGGATTGGAGCCTCTTACCATTTCTTTATGCTGAATTGGGGCAAAGAATCCTTTTCGGGGGCCCAAGAAAATTAGAAAAAAATTGTTAGTCTTAAGAAATCTAGCATTTGTTGTCCAGTCTTTGTATGCTGAGAAAGTGCAGGCTTCAATGAAGCTCCACCTGAGCAGTCCTAAAGGCTGGACTGGGGGAGCTAGCTGTTGTGAGGTTGTCCCAGAAGCAAGTCTTTAGAGGAAACAGTTTTGATGCAGTTGAGGCAGGGTTAGGTTAGGCCAGCAGAATCAGCATCTTGGCATCCCGAGGGTGAATCCTAGTCCTGTCAGGGTTAGTCTTGGTTGCTCTTTTTTTCCCTGCAAGCATAAAGCTTTTAGAGGTAATATATATTTCTGTGTTAACATAATGTATGGCATATGCAATGTGCACAGATCAGTTAAGGATGATTTTTTGTTCCTTGTTTGAGCGGGTGAAAACCAACTCTCTTCCTTTACAAGTTGGTTTGATCATATAACCAAACTGTAACATAAAGTTCATTCATGAAATGAAAGGACAGCATGGGAATCTTGAGGACTCTGTAGCCAACAAGATCCATTGGCTACGTATAGCTGAAGTTCTGGCTAGAGACACTTTTATGTCTCAGTCAGTTTCAGGGTTATGCCCATGCAGAGGGATCAGCAAATCGTATTGCCTGTCCTGTTTGCTCTTCTTCATCGCTTTCTTCCCATCTGTAGCCAAGATCTCTAGGGGGTCTTCCTCTATCAAATCAGTCTGGAAGGAATCCATAGTTTTTCTTCTCCTATGGAAACAAGAGCATATTCTCTCCCCCAGCAGAACATATTTTATCTGTCTCTGGGAGATTTTTTTCATCCCTTTTTGTTTATTAAGCATCCCTTTCTTACATTTGCCCCGGTATGCATCAAGCCTTTGATTTCTCTTGAGTTTTCTGTTTCATCTATTGAAGCTACTTTGGCCGTGATATCTGGGTTATTAATGATTATACCCAGAGCAGTATCCATTGTTCTGCCGGTGAGTCTCTCCACTCTTGACCCGAGATGGCTGATTTGAACTTGATGTTGGGGTCTCTTGGGGTATTTTTTTGACCAGGGGTTACCATGTTGTCTTTTGTCCGTCTACATTTGCTTGTCCAGGGCTGGCCTTTGCCACATCTACATAGTTCAGTAAGTTGGGGCCTTTGTTTCGGACTTTTTTCTAGAAAAAAAAAGAAAGCATAGTTTCTAGGAATCCCTTGTCTACAGCCTCTTTTCAAATGATCTTGTTTGCCGCAGTTAAAACATGTGACAGTGTGACTTTTCTTAAAGCCTGTAGGGACTATTTTTTCTATTAAAGTTGCACCCTAGCCGGGCGTGGTAGCACATGCCTTTAATCCCAGCACTTGGGAGACAGAGGCCAGCCTGGTCTACAGAGTGAGTTCCAGGACAACCAGGGCTACACAGAGAAACCCTGTCTCAAAAAACCAAAAAAAGAAAAAAAAAAAAAAAGAAAAAAAAAATCTAAAGTTGCACCCTTATAATTTTTACAATTCTGTCTTTCTGTTGGATGCCATCTGAATCCTATCTGTGAGTGGCCATTGTCTGCTGTCATTTGTTGTATAGCAACCGGATAAGCTAAGGTTGGCTTTCTAACACCATTGGCCGTCCTCCCTGATCTTCATCAGATGGTGTTACACAGGCTTTAACCTTACTTTATATTTCTCAATTTTATTTATTTATTTATTAGGGTTTTTTTGAGACAGAGTTTTTCTGTGTATCCCTGGCTGTCCTAGAACTCACTCTGTAGACCAGGCTGGCCTCAAACTCAGAAATCTGCCCGCCTCTGCCTCCCAAGTGCTGGGATTAAAGGCGTGCACCACCACTGCCTGGCTTACAATCTTTTCTATTTCCTCCTCTAAAGCCTGTAAGACCTGTATCTGTTTTGGTTTTGTTTTTCATATTTTTTTCCTTTTCTTATATCTCTATTATCTTAGTATTTTCCTCATCTTTAATTATATAATTTCCTAATTTTTCTTTTAAGGCCTGTATCTGGGTTTCATTTTTTTTCTTGTGTCTCTATTATCTTAGTCTTTTGTTTAAACTGGTCTATAAAACTTTGTACCTGTTATTCTATTTTTTGTTTTCATATTTGATTTTTTTTATTTTGTACCTCTAGCATTTTAACATTTTCTTTATTTTGATTTCTTAACTTTAGCAAAGTCTCTTCTAAGCCTCGTGATTTTTTTTTCTTAAGGCTGTATGTTAAAAAGGCATAGCAACATGCTTATTAGGATAAGAATGAAATTCAGTAGTGTTGTAACTATAAAGGACCATGTTTTCATTTCCTCCATACCTCCCATCTCCCTTGATTTTAGAGCACCCAAAAGGTCTTTATTGTGTTTTCCAACTCAATGTTTCCTTTCTTTAAAATCATCAATTTCAATGTATGTATATCTAACTGTGATGGTTTATATTTGTTTCCTTCTGTTTTTAGCACAAAACTATAATCTTTAAATGATTTTTATCTGATCAGGAGGTCTGTTTTTTGAGCTTGGCTTCTGCTTCCATGCTATCAGTAGTTCCCAGAGAAGAGGCATGTTTCCGCCGTTCACCTGTAACTTGGACTACCTGACCTGATCCCAGTTCCTCACACGCTCTGGGAAGTTGTAAGATGAAAAGCATTGGCCTCTTAGGTCGGCAGTATCTGACCAGGAGGAGCCCCTATGGTCAGGTCTAAGCTGGCTCTGCCCCCTTAGGTAGACTTTAGCTGCTGAGAGAGCAACTCAGCCGGCTTCCTGAGGCTTTATGCCCAGGCTCTCCTATGTAGGCCAGGCCTCTGTGTATAGCCCAGGTTTCCTCTGCTGCCCCAGGAGTGTTTAACTTCTCCCTCCATGGCCACAGGTAGGTGCGTTGAAGTTTTCTTTCTGGGCTTCTTGTCTCCAGCCTAAGATCGATCCTACTTCCTCTGCTTTCTCAGGCCCAAGTTCTTTACTAGATCCCTGACCCGTGCCAAGTGGCAGGCTCAGCCAGTCCTTTGGGGAACGTCTCAGAGAAATTGCCCTTGCTAACCTGTCCTTGTTAGTTTGCACTTTCCCTCTAGAACTTTTTGCTTTAAGACCTGAATATGAATTTTAAGAGTATGGATAACAGCTGGGCAGTGGTGGCGCACGCCTTTAATCCCAGCACTTGGGAGGCAGAGGCAGGCGGATTTCTGAGTTCAAGGCCAGCCTGGTCTACAGAGTGAGTTCC
>NC_034605.1:60940129-60949677 GCF_900095145.1 Mus pahari | reverse complement strand
TTAATATTTAAATATTTATTTAAATATTGCTTAGTCTTCAATAGCTGAGCAGTCAAATGATCAATCTTTACTTTTATGTAATCTGGCTACCTCCCAACCCCATCCCATGATGCTTGCATGTTATTACTGACGTGGCTCTTTGGGCTTCAGGTGTGTTTCCATGATCTCTCTCCAGACCCTGTCCTTATGGCTTTGAACCCTCCATCCTCCTGGGCTGATCTGCATCTCTTTCAGTTCTTGGTATAAGCATTACAGTGCCATGTCTAGATTGAAACTAGACACGAGGGCAGAGACAGGGTTTCTCTGTGTACTTTGGCTGTCCTGGAACTCACTCTGTAGACCAGACAGGCCTCAAACTCACAGAGATTCAACTGCCTTTGCCTCCAAGGACTAAGATTAAAGACGTTCACCACCACCACCACCTGGCATGAATCCTGGTCTTAAAAAAGAACAGGGAGGACTGGTGAGGTGGCTCAGTGAGTAAGAGCACCTGACTGCTCTTACGAAGGTCCGGAGTTCAAATCCCAGCAACCACATGGTGGCTCATAACCATCCGTAATCCGTAACAAGATCTGACGCCCTCTTCTGGAGTGTCTGAAGACAGCTACAGTGTACTTACATATAATAAATAAATCTTAAAAAAAAAGAAAAAAAAAAAAGAACACGGACACATGAACCCTGCTATTTTAGCTTTGGAAAAATGAGTAGAATAATGTTTTGTCTTTGATATATTTACTATGTTAAATATTTAACATGCTGACAGTAATTTATCATATTGTACTATCCTGGCCCTTTTTTTTTTTGCACACACACACACACACACACACACGTACACACACGTGTTAACCCTGAGAAAAAGAAGGAGTCATCATTGCTTATGAATACTCCCTTGTACTCTACTTTGTTCTCCCTTTGAAACATTTTTAACATTTTGAGCTGCTGAGGTGGTGTAACCTTCGCAGCCAATGTACTTTGTCTTATGAATGATTATTGAGCTCTTTTCTCAGTTGAGAGATTTATTCTGTTTCCTTGTAGTTTGCCTTTTGTAATTTCACTCATTGTGGAAAAACTTCTGGGTGTCCAGTGTGTCAGTCAGTCCCTGCTGTAGTTGTGGGTCCTGGGGAGCCCAGGCCTCTGGTGAGGTACACTAAGTATGCTCCTCAGGTCCCTGATGGGCTTGCTGACTGCGTCGCCTGCCTGCCTGCCTGCCTGCCTGCAATCTTTTTTCTTTCATTTCATTTCTAGATGGGGCAAGTGTTGGTGTGAATTTCAGAACATATTTTACAGTAGAGTCATTGTGCTTAGTCACATTTTAAATAATTGTGCCACATCCTAAGTCCTCTTCAGGAGGTATTTTAGAATAGATATTTATGAACAGTTAGCTCACACAAGGCATTATAGTCAAATTATACCAGTAACTACCGACATTTAAGAGCTTATGCTACTACTGTACACAGTTTACACAGATTGACTACTGAGAATCTCACCAAGGCTAAGAGCAACATTTATCCAGTGGTTGGCTTGCCTTTTCAATAAAACACCAGTATTCTGTACCTGCTGGGGCCAGTGACCTTGTCAGCCATAGGCTTTTGACAGCATTGACAGTAACGGGCATGGATTTCCTGGTTGAGGAAATTTAAATCCTTTCTTTATTCTTTTTTTTTTTTTTAAGTTGTAAGCATCAGTCTTTATAATCAAATTCAGCATTTTGATGTTAGAGTGTTCTTTTCTGTTCTCATCTTGTTTTCTTGAAGTTGGGGGTGAGTGTGCAGCTGTAGGAATGGCCTTTGTGTATGATGATGGATGCTGGTCCGCCTCTCAGAGTGTGTAAACACCGCAGAAGTGTTTAAAGAAAAGTTAAGAACTTTTAAAACCAGATGTGGAAGTGAGCATTGTGTATTGATTATAGTCCTGTATTGTTACCTGTGAAATAAATAAAACCTACATATTCTTTTGAATAACTTTATTTTGTTTAGTTTAGTTTTAAAAATGTTAATGCCAATGGGATTGTGGGTAGAAATCCAAATACTAGCCAATCTGACGTCAGGAGAAGTGTGTTTTATATGTTTGGCTGTTGTAGAAACTAGAATAATTTCCTTCAATGTGTTTTCTCCTCCTCTTTCTCCTCCTCCTCCTCTTCCTCTCCCCCCCCCCCCAGGAGTTACTATTGAGTTTAAGCCCCCAGTTCTGAGCCATGGCCTCCGCAGTCCTCAGCTCTGTGCTCACAACTGCCTCGCGCTTTGCCCTGCTACAAGTGGACAGCGGCAGTGGCTCTGATTCTGAGCCTGGGAAAGGCAAAGGCCGGGGTAATGGGAAGTCTCAAACTCTGGGAAACAAAGCAACCTCAAATGAGAAGAAACGGGAGAAGAGAAGAAAAAAGAAGGAACAGCAGCAGAGTGAAGCAAACGAGGTAGCCATGCCGTTCTGTGTCCCAGGGCGGAGGGCACATGCATCACCTGTACTGTGCAGGCACTGTGCCTGTCACAGGACACAGCGTCCTGGTGAATGTACATCTACCTGAACTCACATGCAGCCAACACTCACAGATGTTTTTCCTGACCGAAGCAGCATGTGTGTTCATGCTATAAAATTAAGACAGAGAAGTCTTAAAGAGGGGAGACTAAGATGACAGGGTTGCTTGAACAACCCTGGACAGGATAGTGAGACTTTGTGTGGTTAAAAAAAAAAATTAATAAATTTAAAAGTAAAGATAAATAAAATTTCAGTTGTTTACATTAATATAAGGCTAGAAATATTTTAAAATTAAAATCACTAGTATTGATGCACTAAATTTAATATATTTTATGCTTATTTCTTAGCTCAGGAATCTTGCTTTCAAGAAAATTCCCCAGAAATCCTCCCATTCCGTTTGCAATGTTCAACATGAACTTTCATTGCCAAACCCAGCACAGAAGGAGTCACGGGAAGAAAACTGGCAAGAGTGGAGACAGAGAGATGAACAGGTACATCTGAGGACACAAGGCTCCCGTGCTGTCTGTCGACCTGATGGAGGGTTGAGGTGGCAGTACACCTGAGTGCTTGTGCGACAGTGCTGGGTGGTTCCTGTGCGCAGCTTTGATGAAGCCTGTGGCCCGTGCATACTCCGTAGGTTGGATTGCTCAAAGCAGAGCAGTTGCAGGTTTTCTTTGTGGGTTCTGAGAGTCAGACCTAGGGCCTTTGGCACACTAGGCACGCCCTCTTGCTCTTGGCCTACAGCCCTAGCCCTGGTTTGTTTCTTTGTTTTTAGTTCATCTACTGTTTGTAAAGGAAAGAATGTTAGGAATGTAGAGAAATAACTTATTTCAACTTTTGAAGGGCTGGAGAGAGAGGTTAAAAAGCACTTGTTCACATTTTTTAAAACTCAGATTTATATGGCTACAGATCTCCTGTTAAGAATATCTAGTAGCAGTGATGATTAAACAGGGACTTTGGGGCGAAACTTCTTTGTAACTGTGTGAACCTGCTGCTGGCATGTTGCTTCTGTTGACCCATTACATGCATCTTATTCCATGTCTCTTAAGTGGTCAGTAAGAGAGTACACACGAGGGAAGGAAGGCACAGAATGTGTGTGAGTATGCATGTATGTGTGTGCATGTATATTCATAGGAAATGAACATTGTTTATTTGCATATTTAATAAACTGTAATTTGGTCCATAGGAAAATTGGCATTATTTTTCAGACAGATATTTGGTCCTTTAGTGGATTTTTCCTATCATTCTTGTGTTAGCATTTTAAAAGAACTAGACAAAGCTGGGTGTGGTGGTGCACATATGTAATCCAAACATCTAACCTCTTAGCAAACTGAGGCAAGAAGCTCTTGCGTTCCAGCCCAGCCTGGGAAACAGGGCAAGGTCCTGTCTCTAAAGCAATGCAAACTCCAAGGCAGACAGCAAGGGAGAAAAGTGAATACACTCCTCATGTAAACCCTGTTCAGTATGTTCTCTAGGCTCGCACACTGTCTGAGACTCAGAATTGGGAGTACCAGTCATTACAGAGGAGCCACACAGGAATGCTGCTGACATTTCCCCATAGTGACATGCTGGTAGGCAGTAACAGGAGTCACCGTTGTCGTCACCAGAGAGAATTTCTCCCAATAGCTAAAGGGAAACTGATGTAGGAAAATGACTCAGATTTACACCAAAAGCAGTATGTGACCTTGAACACAGCCTCCAGCACCTTGCCTTTTCCATGTTTGCTGTCACAATGATCAGGTGGTTCTGAAAAGTAGATCACATAGTTCAGGGCCTGGAGGGGTTTGTACTGTGTGTGTTGTTGAATCCTGTAGATAGACCTAGAACCTTAGAACTTGTGCTTAGAAGGAAACAGTCAAGTCTTGCACTGTGGACCAGGATGGTCTTTAGTATTCCCTGAGATGGAGCACTTTGTGAGCTATTGTAAGCATTGTATGCCAACATTGCTGTTCCAGAATTCTATTCCATTTCTACCTATCAAAATTATTTGTCCTTTTTAAAAATTTTATAAAGATTTATTTATTTGTATATGAATACACTGTAGCTGTCTTCAGACACACCAGAAGAGTGTATCAGATCCTATTACAGATGGTTGTGAGCCACCATGTGGTTGCTAGGAATTAACTCACGACCTCTGGAAGAGCAGTCAGTGCTCTCAACCTCTGATCCAGCTCTCGAACACTATTTCTGTCCTTTAAATAGCAACATAAAATTTATTTTCAGAGAATACTCAGTATATCCTAATTAAGGTTCTTTTTTTGGTTTGAAATGTTAAGTTTCACTCATTTTTGTTTACTTGTATACTAGTTTATGTTAATAAAAAAGCAAACTTAAGGGATAGGTTGGAGTTTTGCTTGATGCTATCGGATACTTTATCTTTGCTTGCTTATTATGATTAGGCCAATTGTCAGCACACAGTACAGGCAGGGAGGTAAGGCGGCCAGACTTTAAACTGTTACAGTTAGACACAGATTCCAGGGAAAGCTACTGGGGTTTCTTTGTTTGGTTGGTTGGTTTTTGGTTTTTCTACTTCAAATTTCATTTCTAGGCCTAGTGGATCTATGAATTTTCGACCCATGTAGTCTATGTACTGAGTTCCAGGACCGCTAAGGATATATACTGAGACCCTCTCTCTTAAAAAACAAAAAAACGTAGCTGGACGTGGTGGCGCACACCTTTAATCCCAGCACTCGGGAGGCAGAGGCAGGTGGATTTCTGAGTTCGAGGCCAGCCTGGTCTACAAAGTGAGTTCCAGGACAGCCTTGGCTATACAGAGAAACCCTGCCTCAAAAAACAAAACAAAACAAAAAACCCAAAAAACATACACTTTATTTTTTATTGTTTTATCAGAATGATCTGCCTTAACAATTTAATTCTGTGAGTTACTGGAAAATCATAGTATCTTGCAAGACTTCCTAATCTGTCCTGCTCTCTGACTCGTTGACACTTCAGTCCAAGTGTATGTATGCTACATTAGAGACAATCACAAGGTTTCTTCCCACAATTAAATGTTAAAAATAGGATTACAGTGGCAAATTAACCAGCTTTGTTCAGAATAAATTTACATTTGTTACTTTTTTAAAGATCATCATCATATTTTAACTTATGAGCAAATATTTTATACTTAGTTTAGATATAGAAATTGATTTTTTTGTTTTGTTTTGTTTTTCAAGACAGGGTTTCTCTGTATAGTCCTGGCTATCCTGGAACTCACTCTGTAGACCAGGCTGGCCTTGAACTCAGAAATCTGCCTGCCTCTGCCTCTCAAGTGCTAGAAGAAATTGATTTATACTTCCTTTTTTTTAATGTGGCAAATATACATGAGTCTTAATTTTAGTTTATTATTTTTTATTATCCATATAATGACTTGGGAGGGTTAAAGTATTTATGGGGATTTAGCCTATATGTACATAAGCATATCACATGTGTACGTAGTGCTTACTGAAGCCAGAAGAGAGTATTGGATCCTCTGGACCTGGAATGAGCCATCATGTGTATGCTGGGAATGGGTTTTCTGCAAGAGCAGCCAGTGCTCCTAACTGCTGAGCCACCTCCCAGGCTCCGAGGATTAAATTGTAAAGTGCTGTTTCCTTCTGATAGTTACCACTCCTCGGTCCCCGGGCTTGTTGTATGGACTGTAGTTTACTGTGGGCTTCCTTAGATTGTTGTTGCATGCAGTGTCCTTTACCAGTTTAGTTCTCATTGAATTTCAGTTAGTGTTTTTCTGTGTAAAGCTAACTTTTTTTTACTGTTTCTAGTCTTGGCAAAGGATTAAATGAGATGCTTTTTAAGGGGTCACTCCACTTAGAAAGTTTAATTTGTAGAGTTTGATGTTAACAGTTTTCTAGTTTTTAATATAGCCTTTACCCATTCCTTTTGACATTGGTTTCTATCTTAGTCTGAATATTTTTAAACATTAAACAGCCTAACAATTCTTAATAACTTGGGCAAAAATGAGGAGTAATTAAAACCTGAAGACTCAGGCCACAGGAAAGATGGAAACTAGCAAGTTCTGCAACACTAGAAGGCGAGGCTAGCAGACACCACATGTGGGGGACTGTTGGGTGGGTCCTTTCCTATCTGAAGAGAGGGCCTAGAAGACTGGAAAAGCCAGCACTCGGGAGGCAGAGGCAGGCGGATTTCTGAGTTCCAGGACAGCCAGGGCTACACAGAGAAACTCTGTCTCAAAAAAAAAAAAAGGAAAGGACCTGGCCCACCACGTTCCTGCCTGTCGCTGCTGTCACTCAGCCTGGCTGTTCGTGTGGCATTGTGTTAGAATGGTTGGGATGCTTAGCTGTCCTGTTGAATCACAGATATCAGAATATTTTATTCACAGTAATAAGGGATTTTGGAGAGAAAAATATGAGATGTTTATAGCATATGTAGGCACAGATGTGTGCTCAAACTAACAATGAATGAGGAAAGAGAAATTTCAAAAACAGGAGTTTATGCTTTTGTACAGTACAAGGTCCCTAGGGTAGCATGATTAAATCACTTTGGAAAACTGATAAATGTTCATTTAAAGTACATTCATTTTCTTTTGCTGTCTGTGTTACCATATATCATGGTTATTTTAAGAGTATGCTATAAATGTATGGTTATTGTAAAACATTTTTTTTTTAGCTGACCTCTGAAATGTTTGAAGCTGATCTTGAGAAGGCCTTGCTGCTGAGTAAGCTGGAGTATGAAGAGCACAAACAGGTACTGACGTGACGGTTGCTACTGACACAGTTACCAGCCAAAGGGTTCACCATGTCTGCGTCGGCAGATCTCGGGCCGGCCAGCCTGAACTCACAGAAAGTTTCTTCTTTAGGGCTGGAGTGTAACTTGGTGTTAGGCCCTGGATCTATCCTCTAAAACTACAACAACAACAAAATGTTTGCCTCCAAAAATCCATGAGAGAATCCACAACAGGATCCATGACAGGGTCTGTGACAAGGTCTATAGCAGGATCCCTCCCTCCTCCGATGTGAGGGAACTGAAACAAGGAAACCATGCTTCGTCTGATGACTTAGAAAGTTGAGTTTCTCCAGCCAAGATGAAGCAAACAAAAGAATGAGAAGGCCACATGATTTACCTTCATCCTAAATGAACATAGTAGTCTAAGTACATTTAGGAGCTTTGAGTGAAGGTTGGGGGTCAGGCATGTGCTTAGTATATATAAGACCCTGGTTCAGCCATTAGCTCTGCTCCCTCCCCAAAAGTATATTAAAGAATTTAAGTCAGTCTAAGTGCTGCAGTGCACAGGAATCCATGAAAAGGCTCCCTACCAGGGAAGGGCAGCAGCCCAGGACGTAGAGCTCATCTTCTCGACAGTACTTTAAGCTCGGCGTATGTTGTAAGCACTGATTCCAGGATTTTGCTGCTCTGACTAGAGGGGTATAAAGTGAGATGGGTGACTAGAGGGATATAAAGTGAGAGGGAATGTGTGTGTCCGGCTCCTGTATCTAAATTGTGTGGAATTTGACTTAGGTGGCGTTATACTTCTTAACATTTGCTAGGATTTTGTTGTTTCCTAGATTCATTCAAGTTGATCAAGAATTACACACACATACCCCCGCCTTGATTGAGGCCTTTTTGGCTGTGCTACAGTCCACTAGTGTATCTATCCCAGGACAAAGAAAGAGAAATTAAAGCACACTGCAAATGATTTTACTAAAAAAATACCCTTGCCAGTCAAGTGGTCTACTGTATTCCATCCAGTCAGGTGGAGCCGTGGACTGGACTCAGTCGGCCCTTCAATCAACAGGAGAACCAGGGTCATGTACCCAGGTGGGCAAAGAGTTGGCAGGGTGACAAATAGTTGTGAACACAAGAGAGTGTTGATCTGAATGTAATTTCTTAAAGCAAGCATCAGACTTATAATACAGAAGAAAATAAGGAAGTTGGGTGACACATTAGCCAAGGTACATTGAGGTTACCCGATGCTTAATACTCTTTACACAAAACACAAGAATGCATTCATAAAGACTGGCAGGGACTAGGCAATTTAACAACTGAGACAGAGTCCGCTCTATCCAAGGTCACCTATATTCTTAAAAGCCAGGTGTGAGGTCTTACACTCCCGGGGCATGGGCTTTTATGCACAAGCCATAGCTCTAATTCTAATTTATTGTCACCACCAGTCAGCTCTTAATAAATACCTAACTATGCTATTCGTCTGGGCTAGTGAAAGTATGTACTAGGGAGGGTCCGTACTCACCGACCTTTTTGTGAACAACACAGTGCTCTAGTTCCTTCTTAAACCACAGCCTAATCTTCTTCCTAAACCATAGCAAATTCCTGTATATGGGAGTGACTCGGCTGTTACTCTAAGTGATTTTGTGGGGGACTTTCTTCTATTAAGTAATGTAGTCTGCCATACATAACTGTAATAAGAATTCTAAACTTAGCCAGGCAGTGGTGGTGCATGCCTTTAATCCCAGCACTTGGGAGGCAGAGGCAGGTGGATATCTGAGTTTGAGGCCAACCTGGTCTACAGAGTGAGTTCCAGGACAGCCAAGGCTATACAGAGAAACCCTGTCTCGAAAAACCAAACAAAAACAAAACAAAAAAAGAATTCTAAACTTATTTTGCTATGCTTGCCCTGAAATTTCTAACTCTATGTAGTAGATAGTAATACCTGATTTCTTTCACTGTCTCTCTTTCAATGCTGGAGGCAATTCGTCTGAATAGGTAACATTCTTACTAAATTCCAAGCCCAGGGTTGGCTCAAGGACTGCCTAGGACATTGGTGAAGGCCAGGAGGCAAAGTTCAACCTAATTTAGGTATTTGTCAAATTATTCCTTGGAGGCACCTATAATAAAACAATACTGAAAGAAAACACACAGATCCATTCATCAACTATAGCAAGGACAAGTTTGGAGCATTCGTGCTATGGGATGCCAAGGCTCCAGGGAACTAAGTTTCCATGAAACTTTTTGCCTCAGGACTACAGCCGAGCTTTTGGACTTGCCATACAGACTACACTGAAGTGGGTGTGGCAAGTTGGTCTTCTGTATCCTGTCCAATCAGGTGGTCTACTGTATCCCGTCCAGTCAGGTGGTCTGCTGTATCCCGTCCAGTCAGGTGGTCT
>NC_034605.1:60918481-60938453 GCF_900095145.1 Mus pahari | reverse complement strand
AGGTGGTCTTCTGTATCCCGTCCAGTCAGGTGATCTACTGTATCCCGTCCAGTCAGGTGGTCTGCTGTATCCCGTCCACTGAGGTGGTCTTCTGTATCCCGTCCAGTCAGGTGGTCTACTGTATCCCATGTGCTTTGTTTTCCATGTCCTTCTTCACTGTATGCTAAGTAACTGAAGTGATTATTACCAATATCAAGACTGGTGCTTAAGAGCACCGGCTACTCTTCCAGAGGACCTGCGTCCAGTTCTTAGCATCAGTATGGCCACTTAGAACAACCTACAACTCTATATACACATGCAGCCAGAACACCCATATGCAGAAAAATAAGTAATTTCCTTTTAAAAGAAGGGGTGGGAGAAGAGTGTTTATAACCTAAATGGTTAGGTGTCCACTGAGATAAAAATCAAACTACTATAAAAGTGAATACACTGCTTTACTGTGATTTAGCCATTTAAAAGAAATTGGAGGTTATGCTTGGCAAGGTGCTCCTTTATTTCTGAGTTAGTGCATATGATTTTAATTTTAATGATGAGCTATTGTAGGATGTATGTCTTTGTTCTGAACCTGCAACAGTTAGGTGTTTTAGGAGTAGAGCAAATGGTGTTGATAAAATGTCATGCTCCCAGACAGTTTCCTTGCTAAATTCATAGGCCTAGTACTCCAAACCATTGATTTTTGTCAGACAGTAATGACTCTAAGGGAATGGAAGTGCTGTTTTTTTATGTGAAGGCTAGTTTTATATAATTACGTTAATGTGTTCATAGAGTTTACAAGTCAGTATTTCAATCAAATAACTATAATAGTTTATATTAGTGTGTGTGCACACTCATATACAAGTATGTAGGAAGGCCAGAAATCAGCATCAGTCTCTCCGTCTTCTTTTGGAGACAGGGTCTCAGCTGGGGCTCACAGACCCAAGTAAACCGGCTGGCCAGCAAGCCCCCGGCTCCGGGGTCACAGGCACTCACCACTACTCCAGTGTTTATTTGTACATGACTGAGGTTTGAACTCTGGTCCTCATGCTGCAAAGACAAATACCATACCAACCGGTCCATCTCTCCTCTTCCCTCCCATGATTATTTTAGCCTGTGAATTTATGCAACAAATAATGCAAGTTTGGGCCACCCGCTGGCACACACCTGTAACCCGCACTGCTGAGGCAGAGGCAGGAGGACTGCTACAGCTTTAGGCCAGCAGCTTGGGCTACACAGTGTGTCCTAGGCCAGCTTGGGCTACTGATGAACTCCTGTCTCAGAAACAGAAAAGGAAAACAAATCAGGAGTATTGTTTTCTGTCTCTTTTGTTCCTCACTGGCCAGGTGCTGGCCTAGGGTGTGAGGACGAAGACTGTCTCAGCGCTTGGGCTCAGTGAAGGGGACGGGCAAACGGTGCCCGCCCTGTGAAAACTTACAGGGAACAGATTTGTCAAAAACAATTGTCTTAAAATCTTATGGACTTGTTAGCTGTTCACAAAGCAGACCAGAAGGAAGTGGGCACTCTCAGGGAAGGTGTGTCGACATGACACTACCTGATGTGCGAAATACTGCATAGGAAAAACTGAGTGACCTGGGAAAGCTTCCATGGACTAAAAGACAGTGTCAAGCACACGTGGTGGCTTGCCTTCTCTTAGAAGATACTGGATATTTTTAACTTTTAGATTGATTTCAGGTTCTTATTTTAGAAACCCATGCTATAAGTATAGAAAGTGAATTAAGGGACTAAATTAGAGATTATGTCAGTGTCCAAGCAAGAGAAGAGACCTAGTAACTAACAGAATGGTTCATTAGCATATAAGATGTGAAGGGAGAGTAGACAAGAAAAAAATGAGACTCGTAATTGGCGATTGTGTGGAGGGTGGCATAGCCGAGCACATAGAGGGGCCTGTGAGAAGGTGGGGAAGAAACACAACATGGCGGAGTGTGCTGAGCCCTGCAGCTGATGGCTGGGCAGAGAGATCAGGGGTGTGGAGTGCAGACTTTGACACTGAACAGCATAGAAGACCAGGGGGAGAGGGCTGGGAAAAGAAACAGCAGTGGAGACTTAAGAGTAGTAGAGATGTGTGAAGAAAGCCATACACGAGTGTTATGGAGTCAGGGGCTGCTCTTCAGTGGCCAGTGTTGGTTCCCAGCACTAACAGGCAGTTAACAACCACTTGTGACTCTAGTACCCAGAACCCAGTGTCATCTTATGACCTACTTGGGCCCAGACATACATTCAGGCAAAACACCTATACATGGAAAATAAAAACATCTTTTTAAAAACAAGAGTTTATTTTTTAAAAAATATAGTTTTAAGAGAAAACTGATCTAAATTTTAGTGGTAGAAAACAACAGAATCTCCATTTCAGGGGTATGAAATCAGAAATTAGAGATTATTGTCTTAAATTTGCTCGTGAAGAAAAGAATAAGAAGTTGTCTGTGGTGGGATTTATAAACCGGTTTATGCTTTTACTTTAATGCTTTCAGTTGAGAGGTTGAACAATAACTTAGCAGGAACTTCCATACAATTTGGCTGAAATTGCATGAAAAATAATTTCAAAAAGCCTCAGCTTTTTGTTTATTTGCCTGTACTCTTTCAGAAACATATTGAAGAGTTGATGTTACGCTTTATAAACCAAACTTAATCGCTGTTGATAATTCTTTTTAGGATTATGAAAATGCTGAAAATGCTTCAACTCAGACAAAAGTTATAAATAAAAAAGATAAAAGAAAGAACCACCATGGAAAGGACAAACCTCTCACGGTGCCCCTCAAAGACTTCCAGGGTGAAGGTAATGTATGTGCGCCCCGCCACGCCAGAGCACTTCGCCTGTTGGCTTTGACTTTTTCCTTGTAACTCAGTCTGACTTCAAACTCGGTGTGTAGCGGAGGAGGGCCCTCCTGCCTCTGCCTTGAGCTCACAGGTATCTCGTGTCTAGTTTATGTGCTGCTGGGTCAGACTCAGAAGCTTGCTGGTGCTGGCCCAGAGTCGTCCACCTGAGGTAGCCCCCACCCCTTTTGAGTCTTTTTATAGCTGTATATGTTTCGAGTACTCTTCTAATTTTGTTTTTGTTTGTGTACCATTTAGAGTATAGAGATGTAACCCTGTACTTTAGTTCATTTGGTACAGCTGCGGTAGGCTAACTAATGGGAGGGAGTTTCCAACAAACAGAAGCACGCTGGCTCATAGTTCTGGAGGCAAGGAAGTTCAGTGTCAAGGTGCCAGAATCTGTCAGAGGGATGCTTGCTGCTCAAAGGAGGGAGTGCAACAAAAGGTCCTGTGTGACTTCCTGGGGAGGTGAGGACAGATGTTTATTCACTCAGGAGAAGGCACCAAGAGCAGACCAGAAAAGCAGTTACCCCCACGGCTGGATGGCTGAGGCCCCTGAGTTTCCAGGATTTTCCTACAGAAACATGGGTGAGAGGTCACCTGCAAGACAGCTGAATTACCTCAGCTTGGGTAACAGCTCAGCTCAAACACATCACCCTGGACCTCTACACAGCTCAGGCAGCTCTGTGTAAGGGATCTCTGCTGCTCATGTAACCTCAGGTATAGGCCGCGAGAGGCTTGCAGAACTGTAGGTGTCTCCTCTTCCCTCTAGGGAGTTTTATCTCCAAGTTACTGATCATTTCATTCTCCTTGTAACTTTTCTGTCTAGCCCTTGAATTCATTTAATAATCTTTTTGTATAGGTCTTAAATTCATTTGTTTGGATTTTTGGTGGTGGTTGACTTTTAAAGTGCGGCTTTGAGGTATTTTTGGCAGTTCAGGAACCTGGGCATCCTTGTTCTCTGGTACTGAGACGCTGTCAGCATGTGGCGGTTTCCAAGAGGAATCTTCTGTCATGGTATTGAGTGTCTTTGTTGTGTTTGTGCCCCTTCTGGAGTGTATATGACCCTGTCCTTGTTTTACATGTGCTTCATGTGAGTCTTCTCTTGGCTTTATGATGGGAGGAAGGGGAATGGTGTGGCTCTCCTCCCTTGTGCTCTTCTGTGCATGCACGGTGCAGAGCTGCACCCCTTTGCTGGTGGACTAAGGCAGGCTGAGTTCCAGTGCCTGTAGTCTCTGGCTCTTGACCAGATCTCTTGCTACTCTGGGTAGTAGCAAGGGAAGGGGAATTGTATACTCTGGCCAATCCTCTGTCTCAGATCCCTGTCCCCAGGCTAGCACTTGTGTGAGGTCTCCTGTGCTGTCATTCTTCCTTGGTAGTTGGATTCAGCTTCCTTTGGGTTCTTGCAGTGTACGCATTCCTTTTGAGGCTCTTACTGGAGCAGGTGTCCTTCCCAGTGCCTTCCGACAGGAGCTATCTCCACATGGGATGCTGGGGGTCCCAGCAGGCTTTCTTTTGGAAAAAAGAAATCATACTTGCCTCATTCTTGTTTTCTATAGCTCCTTTATTTCTCTCGGCACTTTTTTATCATAACTGTTTGCACCCAGACTCCTGCTCTCATAGACACTCACTCAGTATCTTCCTGACTTGTATGGTGAACGTTTCTTAGAACACAAAGTACACGGTTTCCAAGCCTTGGACTGTTCATGGCGGGTTGCCTGTCCCCCAGGAACAGAGGCTGGGATCAAGGGTCTCCTGCTTAGTATTTTTTCCAATGATAGTTATATTTGAACATAAATTTTACAGGAACAAAATTTAAAACATCTGCTTAGAAATATCTATTTGAGGGCTTAAACTTTAAATCAGTCAGTAGGACTCTGTAAAGCTCAGTAAGAATTTACCTTGTAGTTTTGGATTTGTCCATTTTCTAAAATTAACTAAAAGTAAAACTTGACATTTTTACTTTTGAGAAAATGAAGTATAATAGTTGGAGCTGTGGTGGTACATCCCTGTAATCCCGGAACATGGGGGACTGAGGCAGCCGCATCATTAGCCAGGCCAGTCTGGGCTGCATTGCAAGACAAAACAAGTGAAAACACACTGTCCTAATACTTGCTTGAGCTTGTAGTGGACCTAAAATAAGTCCTAAGGGTTTAGCAGTTACTGGTTACCTGTCAAGTTATAGTTTAGAAATGAAAATTTATCATTCTAAAAACATAAATTTTAGAATGGGATTGTTGTAGTCATTGACAAATGGCAAAGAGAGGGATCATACTGGCCAATAATCTCTTAAAGACAGAGACCTCTCAAATCTACTTGTAATAGGGGAATTGTACAGCAGCCATGTGTCATAATTAACAACCTACAAATACAATTTCTCAGAAGCATTAGGCACGTTTCAGGCACATTCAGTAGCTACATGTGACTAGGATCTTTCATATTATCCTGTCTGCTGAAACCATGGGAATTACTAACCAGTGCTCTGTTTGTACTAGTTAGAACCACTGCTAACAGAGTAAGCCGCTGTCTGTGCATTGGCAAAGTAGGAAGCCATCTGGCTTGTAGGCACTATGCCTTAATAGTAGACGTTGGGCATTATTCTCTAAAGATAAATGCTGTCGGAACTGGAGAGATGGCTCAGAGGTTAAGAGCACTGACTGCTCTTCCAGAGGTCCTGAGTTCAGTTCCCAGCAACAACATGATAGCTCATCATAACTATAATGAGATCTGGTGCCCTCTTCTGGCCTGCAGGGATACATGTAGGCAGAATGCTGTATACATAATAAATAAGCATTAAAAAAACAAAAAACAAAAAAAAACTGCTGGCCGGGCATGGTGGTGCACTCGGGAGGCAGAGGCAGGCAGATTTCTGAGTTTGAGGACAGCCTGGTCTACAAAATGAGTTCCAAGACAGCCAGGGATATACAAAGAAACCCTGTCTCAAAAAACAAACAAACAAACAAACAAACAAACAAACAAAACAACTGCTTAAAAGGATAAATGCAATAAAATAAAATAAAATTCAAAAAAAGGATAAATGCTATCCTAGCAATAATTTCAAAAACTAAGTATGAAAAATCTAAATACAGTTTTCAGAAACTAGCTGTGAAACTAAGAGTAAACTTAGAGGTTTTGCTTTCATTTGAGGATCAAGAAAGTTCTTCCTGGGTTTGGAGAGATGGCTCAGAAGTTAAATGCTTGCTTCTTTTATAGAGGAGCTGTGTCCCAGTCCCAGCATCCGTGCCAGACAGCTCACAACTACCTCTAACTCCACTTCCAGGAGCTCTGGGCTCTGTTTGCACCTGTACACACACACACACACACACACATACACACACACACACACACACACACATACACACACACACACACACACACACATGCACACACACACACTAAATCCTTTAAAAAAAAAAAAAGGAGGAAAGCTTTCCTATAGGCTAAATAACTTACTTTGGTTTAGGGATAAAACACAGGTGTCAAAGTAAGACATCTAAGTTTACCAAGACTAACTTTTTTTACATAATACATTTGGGGTCTATGGAGATGGCTCGGCAGATAAGAGGAGTTAAGGCTTCTGTTCCAGGAGACCGTTTTCAATTTCCAGCACCACAACTGTCAAAACTACAGTTCCAGGGAGCAATGCCCCCCCCTGACCTCCATACTCTGACCTCTGTAAGCACTACTTGGCAAACATGCTGGCCAAAACTACACACATAAAGTAAGTGGGTAAGTTTTTAACATTCTGTACATTTTTAAATTTTATTATTTTTATTGTATGAATGTTTTGTCTGAGTATGTGTCAGTCACCACATGTGTGCCTGGTCCCTGTGGTGGTCAGAACAGGGCATTGGATACCTCCTAGAACAGGAGATAAAGGCAGCTGTAAGCCACTGTGGGTGCTGGGAATCAAACCCAGGTCCTCTGCAAGCACAACCAGTGCTCTTAGTCACTAAGCCATCTCTTCAGCCTTAACTTTTTTAAAAAGAAAGAAACTTCTTTAACATTTAGGCAGTGGTATGAAAAGAATATGTATTAGGGCTAGAGTACAGCTCTCTTTGTGGTGGGCTTGTCTACCTGCCATGCACGATGCTCTGGGTCTGAGTCCTCGCACCACATGCACCTGGCTTCATATTGTGCCTGTGAGCCAGCACTGAAGAGATGGAGGCATGGGCATCAGAAGCTCAGCTTCATTCTCAAAAGTCAGCCGGGACACATGAGACAAAACACACATCAAAAATACTTTTTAAAACCCCTAATTTGTTTCCATGTGATTTCTTAAGTCGTGAGCAGACTTCTTAGCAACATTGAGAGTATAGGGAGAAGCTACATAGCTTTTTATAATTTGGGTTGGTCACAGCTGTGGTTTTTCCCTGGGATTATGGCATCCTATTGCTAAGTAGAACATACCAGAAAAATTAGTTTGATGTCAATTAATGATTTTGACGTTGACTATGTTTTGTACTGTACTGATGGACAAATGATGTAGAAAATGAGGCAGTCTTTCTAATTGTTGGTCATAAGAAAGGTATTCTGTCAGGTTCTTCTTTGAGAAGTGATAATTGTTTGTAGGCAAGAACATTGTTAAGTAGATATCCTGATCACCTAACTTAATACAAGTACCTATTATCCTGTTCACCCTTAAATTACAGGCTGTGGCCTTGCTTAGTGCTTTAGGCTGAGCCATTCCCTCCCTCCCTCTTGCTCTGCTGTTCCTGCCTGGAAGAGCTTTGTAGAGTTTCTGTGTCTATGGTTTGCTTCATCTGTAACTGTTAGTGTTCTGTTGTTGAATTCTATAAACACACATCTGTAAATATGTTAGGGATTTTATTACAGTACAATCAGATCACTTTGTACATCTTAAAAATAATATAGCTAATAGCTTTTAAGGCCATAAATTACTATCATATTTTTCATTTCATTCAACAAAGACAGTAATCTGAACATTTTCAGTTAATACCCATCTGATTTTAGACATAGATTTATCTCCTCCATTTTCTGTCCTCTGAAAAATACATATAACCAGGTAACTGAGCTATATATGAAACTCACATGCTTAAAATGTAATACTATCCCTTGGTGCAGTAGCATCTACTAGGATATAAATGTAGTCCCGAAACTGAACACAACTAGCAAGTCTGTGCTAGGTTTTAACATCCTAAGCCTAACAGTAAGTCAGTTATGAATCTTAGAAAACTCTGTGCGTAACGCTTTATAATTCAGCAACTTTTTTTTACTTGTTGAAATATTTGTATTTGTTAATTCTTTCCTGTAAAACTTTACTTTTCTTTTTTTCATTTACAGATCATAGTAGTAAAAAGGCAGAGGTAAGTTTTACTATGATTGTCCTGTAGTCTAGAAAACACTGAAGAATAGTACTTTAATGAATAGCTGTAAGTCTTTTTATAGAGACATGGCCACTTAAAGGTTTGTCTTCACTAAACTCATTATATTTCTGCTATTATAAGGATATAAATACAGTAGAAAAAAGTGATTATTTGCATAAACTACTGTTTCATTTGGCATTACTATACTAATCTGTATGAATATACAATCTTAAAATTCAAAAAAGTGACTTAATCTCCAAATCTGTATTTCAATTTTTGTATTTATATGTGTGTTTATTCTTTTGTATTGAGGAAAGCATGTGTGTTCACAAGTGTATGTGCAAAGCTGTTGATGTGTGTTTGTAGATGGATGTGTATGGAGGCCAGGGAGCAAGTGGACATGTCGTTCCTAAGGTGTTTTTCACCTTTGTGGATCCACACAGAACAAGAAGAGAACTGACGCTTACATGTGTCATGGGACACATGCCACCCTACCTGTGACTTATCCTTCTAGATGCAGTGACACATAGTTAGAGATTTCACACCTGGGAGTCTGTAGTTTAAGGCTAGCCTGAGCTACATAGCAAGTCCCTGTAACAAAGAACTAAAATAAAAAATCCAGAATAAAAAAACAAAAACAAACCCCCAAAAGGCTGACAAGATGGCTCTGTACATAAAGGCGCCAAGCCTGACAACCTGAGTTAGGTCCTTGAGACCTAGCTGGTGGCAGGAGAGAGCTGGCTAATATCACCTGTTACAAATACTTAAATTTGGGGCTGGTGAGATGGCTCAGTGGATTAGAGCACCTGACTGCTCTCCCGAAGGTCCAGAGTTCAAATCCCAGCAACCACATGGTGGCTCATAACCATCCTTAACAAGATCTGACTCCCTCTTCTGGAATGTCTGAAGACAGCTACGGTATACTTACATATAATAAATAAATCTTTAAAAAAAAATACTTGAATTTGGAGTAAGGTGAAAGCATGTATAGATGGACTGTTGTGAAAATTGTGTATTGTGATGTATTAAAAGATGTTCACATTGTAAGCTGGATGTCTGTCTCATAAGAGGTTATACGGCACCCTTAGAAATGGCGCAGCAGTGAGAAAGTATGGGGCTGGAGAGGTGGCTCAGCGGGGCAGAGTGCTGCGGTGTAGGCCTGAAGGCCAAACTCAGCTCGGAAAGAGCGTCCTGCATATGCCTGCAGTACCAGCTCTGACACAGTCAGAAACTGGAGAACTGCTGGAGAGTTGGCTTTCAGCCCAGCTGAGCTGGTATAAGCACCGGGTTCAGAGAGAGGTGAAGGAATAGGTGGAACGTGGTATTTCTAAAAAAGGCTATCTG
Organism: Mus pahari; assembly: GCF_900095145.1. Taxonomy (NCBI): domain Eukaryota; kingdom Metazoa; phylum Chordata; class Mammalia; order Rodentia; family Muridae; genus Mus; species Mus pahari. The sequence continues at coordinate 60,928,974 of NC_034605.1, read as the reverse complement.
ATGTCCAGTTCTGGCCTCTGCACACATGTGCAGCAGCACTCAACTATACACAGACACATACAAGATCAGGTGGCATACATGTTGATATTTGTGTGTGTGATGGCCAGGCCTACCTTTACATCTCACCCAAGAAAAGACTTGGGACCAATCCAGATGCTTATCATCTTTAGTAAAGGTTTGTGAAGAAGTGAAGATACTCAAGGATAGCAACACTTACAAAGATGCTCAGAACCAGTGCTTAACCTAAACGTAAGTCAGCCCTCAAGACGGTCCCTGTGCACACACATAAGGCTCAGGGTTCAGCCCTGTAAGGGAAAGGATGCTGAGAAGAAATGATTGGGCAGCTGGATATGTTGCTGATAGTAGAGCATTTGCCCTCTGTGAGTAGGCCTGAGGCTGATTCCCAGAAAAAATCTAGGGAATAGAGGTTCTGTCTGACAGCTCACCTGGTCTCTCCAACAAGAACATGTGAGGAGAAAAAGTGGACTGTGGAAAGGGGTGTTTTCTTTTTTTCTGTTTTTTGTTTTTTGTTTTTTGTTTTTTGTTTTTTTCGAGACAGGGTTTCTCTGTGTAGCCCTGGCTGTCCTGGAACTCACTCTGTAGACCAGGCTGGCCTCAAACTCAGAAATNCGCCTGCCTNTGCCTCCCAAGTGCTGGGATTAAAGGCGTGTGCCACCACACCCAGCTTTTTTTTTTTTTTAGGATTTATTATTTTATCTAGGTACACTGAAGCTGTTTTCAGACACACCAGAAAAGGGCGTCAGATCTCATTTTGGATGGTTGTGAGCCACCATGTGGTTGCTGGGATTTGAACTCATGACCTTTGGAAGAGCAGTCAGTGCTATTAACCGCTGAGCCATCTCTCCAGCCTGGGGTGTTTTCTAGACTAGAAGAGACTCCAGAATTCACCCTATTGCAAAATCCCTAAGCCAAGCAAGTGCCTGGGTGACATAAGACACACAGAATGAAGTTATGCTTTATTGCTGCTTGCATAATAAAACTGGAGGTGATAAACAGTAAACTCGGGGTCCTGAGTACTTTGTGGAGGCAAGATGAGTGTGGGAGAGTGCAGCATGCACAGGTAGGCCACACTCGAGTCTTCAGGAGGAATGAGCTTGTGGGCAGCTTCTTTGCAAGCAGCTTTACTAGCTAGGAATGTGACTCAGTAGGAAAACACCTGCTGCCAAGCCTGGTGACCCAAGTTGAATTCCCTGGGACCCACGTGACAGAAGAAGAGTGCTAGCCCTGCAGAGAGCAAATTCCTTCTCTGGCCCCCGTCCCCTTCAGTAAACAAAATACAATTTAAAATGGCCGTTTTATTGAGTTATATAGTTTGTAATAAATTTACCATTGCATGTATATAACTAAGGCATGAAGACAGACAATTGAATCAAATCTAATGTCTTAGATATATTAAACAATTGCTCTGCCACTGAGCTAGACTCCTAACCCCATTTATATACTGAAGGAGTTGTATGGCCGTGATCATAGTCTAGATGTAGAATTGTCTATAATCCCAGAATTCCCCTGTATTCCCGTCTTGAGTCCCTGGCAGTGACTATTTGGTCTTGATCTCTACAGATTTGCACTTTGTGATAACTTCTGAATACCCCAGTGTGGTCTTTTATGATTGATTGTTCTCACTTGGCATCGTGCTGTTAGGTTGATCCAAGTTGTATTATGTGTGTATCAGTAGCTCATTCAGTTAGATGTAGTTGCACACTGTATCCCAACACAGAAGAGGCAAGACCAGCGTGGTCTACATAGTTCCAGACCAGCCTGCACTACAGAGTGAGACCCTGTCTCAAACAAGCAAATAATTGTTTATTTAGCTTTATTGCTGAATTTATTCCATTGTGATAATGCTTTTTATTCAGGTAGTTTGGTGTTTGTGTGGTCCTGTGTTTTTATTTTCTCTTAGGTGGCTATCCTGGACTAAAGTTTGTAGATTATACAGTGATCTTTACTTTCTTTTTTCAGAGGTAGGGTTGAAATTGTTTACCTGTTTGTTATGTCCTAGAGATCAAACCCAGGGCCTTAAGCATTTACTACTGAATTATATCTGAAGACCTTTTAACTCTTTCAAACATGATCTCACTAAGTTATCTAGGCTGGCTTTGAACTCTGTACCTAGGCAAGCCTTGAACTGGTGATTCTCCTGCCTCAGCCTTCCAACTAGCTGGGATTATAGGCCTACAACAGGAGACCTGGTTGAAATGTCTAACTGTTTAAGAGCCTGTCAGATTGTTTTAGAGAGTGGATGTGGTATTTACTAGTCTTGCCAGTGGTGTGTAAGAAGTTGTAGTTTCTACACACCCTTGCCAACCCCTAGTGGAGATGTAGTGGATCTCACTGAATTTCAGACAGATTTTCTGATAACTGATGAGTATGTTTTCATGGGCTTGTCAATAGTCTTTGAACAGGCTTCTCAAATCTTTTTCCGAATTGAAGTGTAGTTTATGTGTATGTCATTCAGAAATGCTGGTGGGGGGGGGCTAAGATTTTGGGGGACAGGAACACTGAAGAGAGGAGTAGCAGTCAAAAGATGGTTGGAGTGGTGGGCATGCATGCCCTTGCTTCCAGCATAGAGGTGTAGGTCTCTGTGAGCCCAAGGCCAGCCGAAGTGAAGAGTGAAGAGTGACATCTGTCTCAAAACCTCAGCCACGCAAACAAGGCCACTGAGTAGTGTAAACCCAGACACTGTTAGTGTCAGCAGCACACTGCTCCTGTCATGGACGCTGAGCACTGGTTTATGCTTGAAAGTTGACAGAATATGGTAGTCTTACGAAACAATACTTGGAATTAGGTTTGTGCCACTTGGCAGTGGCTCCTGGTCATCACAGGCCTTGATTATCAGTGGGACGCGTGCTCTGTGCTGGTGTTTATGAGGCTCAAGTAAAATTGTCTACGTGCTCTATAGACCATGAAGTTTTCACAGGTAACCAACTCTTGTATTGATGCATAAATACATTTTTATTCAGACACTTCCCTTTCTTTGGTGATGTGCAGGTGAACACTAAGCAGCCATGGATTGAATTGTGTGTGACTGTGTACAGAGACAGTGGACATGATAAAACTCAGTACTGTAGCCAGAAGACCAATGGGGACAGGAAAAGCATTTCCTTTAGTCTCTGCTTGATAACAAGAAGAGGGGAAATCCTACTTCATTAGAGAATGTGTAAAATCACACCTCTTTAATACTGCCTTTATTTATATACACAGTTTATGTCAAAATGGCTTATAAATGCAGCATAAAACAATGCAAATATAAAGTTGTAGTAGTGGAGTCCATTTGAAACTGAGAATTGACAGTATTGAAAGTAGACATAGAGTCCAGAAATAAAATTTGATATTTGTATTGGCTTGATTTATGACTTTGAGAGACAAGACAATTCAGTATGGGAAAATGGTCTTCTCCTTGAATAAATGTTGGATATCTCTATGCAGAGGAATGCATTCAGATGCCTTCTGCATATACAGAATAACTAAGCGTGGGTCACAGGAGTGTGTGTGAACCATAAACCAAGCCAGCACCCAGTCACAGATAGAGAGAGGTCATGCATAGGTTTGAGCCCCAACACCACAAAGGCAGCTCTAAGTCGCAGGTTTGCTAGCTGTAGGAGCTAAAGCTCTGCATCTTAGGAGAGAGAAGTGGTGAAATGCTCACCCAGCACACGTGCCATCCCAAATCAATCCCTGATTTAAAGAAAGATAAAGCTTTTGTGTTGTCTAGAGGACATCATGAAAACTTTGCTAGGACAACTCTTATAATGAGAGAAAATATTTATAATATTTAATGAGATGTTTATTTAAAATACATAATTTTTTTATGTGTACATGTTCGTGTGTGTGTGTTTGTGGGGGCCAAAGGTCAGTGTCCAGTGTCTTCCTTAATTGCTCCTCATCTTCTTACTATATTTGGGGGGGGAGTGATGGTAAACCACTTTATTCACAGACTTGAAAGTGGAAGGCATGGAAGAGATCCACAGAACCTGATGTCTTTGCAGCACATATTTGTGTGGCCTCTCTGCCCTAACTGGGACAATAGCCAGTTGCCACTGTGCTCATCAGCTTTTTACAATACATAAATTGTTTCCCTTTACATCTATATTTCTTTTCTTTTTGAAAAAAGATTTATTTATTTATTTATTTATTTATTTATTTATTATATGTGAGTACACTGTTGCTGTCTTGAGACACCCAGAAGAGAGCATCAGATCTCATTACTGATAGCTGTGAGCCACCATGTGGTTGCTGGGATTTGAACTCAGGACCCTCGGAAGAGCAGTCAGTGCTCTTAACCACTGAGCCATCTCTCCACCCTACATCTATATTTCTTTAAAATATACATAGATGCCTGGGGGACAGGTAGTACATAAAGCCAGGAGATTCTGTCAGATGCCCTGGAGCTAGAGTTACAGGCTGTTATGAGCCACCCACATGGATGCTGGGAACTGAACTCGGGGCCTCTGCAAGAGCAGCATGCACCTTAACCATGGGGCCATCTCTCTAGCTAAAAGTAAGTAGGCGAGTAACTCAGTTAAAAACCGAGCAAAGGTTCTAAGTAAACATTTCTCAAAAAAGATTCTACAGTATCCAGGAAATCATAAATCATAAAACTAACGGCCTACTCCATCAGCCATAGGGAAACTCGGTTCAAAGCCCTGATGAAGTAAGTGCTCACGTCCATGAGGGCGTCTGCAATAGAGACATGGCAACATAGTGCTGAGAATATAGACGTTAGAGCTGTCCCATGCTGCTGACAGGGTTGTAAAATAATGAGCTGCTTGGAACACTAGGTGGAACATCTCAGAAGGTTAAATGTAGACTTTGAGACCACCCAGTAACCTTGCTTCTAGGTATATGCCCCACAGAACTGGAAACATACCCATAATCATCTTGTATGTAAGTGTTCATAGCAGCACTATTCACAGCAGACCAAAGAGAGCTGTCCATCTAACGGTGACAAGAGAATGACAATGTAAAATGGGGTACTGTGGGGGAGAAAATGAAGTACTAATCCATGCTGTCACCTGGTCGAGGCTTGCAAACATATTGGCAGATATAGAAGTTTGGAGTAGAAAACACAATATTCTGTTTATATGAAAAGTGCAGGGCTGGAGAGATGGCTCAGTGGGTAAGAACACTGCTCTTCCAGAGGTCCTGAGTTCAGTTCCCAGCAACCACATGGTAGCTCACAGCCATCTGTAATAGACATCTGATGCCCTCTTCTGGAGTGTATGAAGACAGCCACAGTATACCCACATACATGAAATAAATAAAAAATCTTTAAAAAGAAAAGTGCAGAGTAGATACGTTTATAAAGACAAAATTAGTGCTGCCTAGGGCCGGGAAGAACGTTTGAGAAAGAGTGACTGCTGATGAGTGCAGGCGAGGAGAGTGTAAAGCTGTTGGTGGTGGCAGTTGTACATCTCTGATACAGCAAACTGGAACTTTTCAGTGATAACAGAGTGAACTGTGTGGTGCGCGTATAACAAAATTGAAAGGCCGACAGTGCCTGGGCATGTTGTTCCAGCGCCTTAGTTTCAGTGTGTGAGAAGCTTGGCACGAAAATCACAAGTTCCAGACCACCCTGCCTCTAAAAGATGTCTGTCATAGGAAAGGCCAAAATAGGAAGAGGTAAGAGAGAAACACTTGTCAAACAGGCCCCTCCTGCTTGTCTTCTGGAGGCAGGGGGCAGTGATGCAGTGTCTCCTAGCAACCTTTTTCTTTATCCTCCTAGTGACTCATGAGGTTTAGTGAATGTGTATATGTTTGTGTTGAATGATAGTAATTCAGGATTTATTTTGACAGGAATCGAATTCTGCTCAGACTTTATCACACGATGGGGGATTCTTCAATAGACTGGAAGATGATGTTCATAAGATTCTGGTTAGAGAAAAAAGGAGAGAACAACTCACAGAGCACAGCGGAACAGACAGCTCTCCCGCTCCAGAGCACAACCAGGCATGGAAATAGCATTCTCTTAAAGTCACAGTAAACTGCAGAGTTCAACACTATAATTGTCTAAAGTAACAGTTTTAGGATATTATGTTAGTCTTTATTCTGTAAAGAATAATGTGAATATGCAGTTAATTCACCAACAACTATGGAGCACACGTGTACTGTATGTATAGTTAAGAACTGGTCCTGGAGAGAAGGAAGCTCCTGTCTCGGGCACAGAGCAGGAAGTACTCAGGTACCCATCTCTCGGTAGAACTGAGTTGAGTCTGTAAGTGTAACTAGATGATTCATATAAGGCCGGACGGCAGTGAGGTGTAATAGAAAGAGAATGGATGTTGAAATCAAATAAATATAATAAAAATATTAGTGTTGTAACTCATCTGTGGTTTTACACTAGAAATATAATTGTTTCCTTTTTTACATGATTTTTAGGAGAGTTAGAAATTATAATTTAAAATGCTTAACAGTGTATTGTACACGGTATACATTTAATCATTGTTTTATAGATAGAGTTATAAGTACAAAAATCAGCACATTAGTGGGATGGAACAGCAAGATGGATTTCTGCAGAGAAACCAAGGCTTGAGCTGGAGGTTAGCAGGACAGGAGCTGAGCACGAGGAGGAGGAATGAGGGTGTCTTCAGGGACTACAGACACAGTAAAATAAGAAGCAACTGAATTCACAGGATGCTGTGTGTGGACAGTGAGGTAGAGTGGGGAGGCTTGTACAATACTTAAAGCCTAGTTTATGTTTTAGTCTGTAGACAGGAAAGAACTTTTGGAAAATTTTGAACATAGTAAACTTGTATTTAGTGATAATTTTATTGCTGAGTCTAGGAAAAGTTAAAAGATTTTGAGAATGCATAGGGCTAGATAATGATCGATTGTAAGCAGACAGGACAGCATAGTGTCCTAGGCAGAGTGCAGATTGCTATAACCATCTGAAAACAGTGCAGAGCCAGACCGGTGGCACACACCTTTAATCCCAGCACTTGGGAAGCAGAGGCACATGAATCTCTGTGAGTTCAAGGCCAGCCTGGTCTAAATGAGAGTGTTCCAGGATAGCTAGGGCTGGCTACACAGAGGAAACGCTGTCTTGAAAAACCAGAGAGGTAGATATGGCTTACACTGTAGTGATTCTACACATGGTTGTTGTGCTGGGGTTTTGTTGATTTGTATGTGTGTGGGGGGGCATTGTTTGTTTGCTTGGGTTTTTCAAGACACTTTTCTTCTGTATAGCTTTGGTTGTTCTGCCTGCTTCTGCTTTCTGAGTTCTGGGATTAAAGGTGTGTGCCAGCCACCCACCCCAGCTCTACACATGGATTTATGTACAAACTTCAGTTGTTCATATAGCAAAGTCAGTCAAAATAAATTAACTGTACCTATAGAAAACAACATGGAAAATTCAAAGAAGTCAATAAATAATAGTTCAATTAGATTACTATATGTATTGAAATAACCCAGATGTGTTGTCTCAGGACACAATCCTAGTGCTTAGAAGGCTGAGAAGTATCTTCTGACCTCCATGTGTGCTTGCATGCATAGGCACTGGGAGCACACAGGAGGGGTGGATGGATGGATGGATGGATGGATAGATAGATAGATAGATAGATAGATAGATAGATAGATAGATAGATAGATAGATAGATAATGTACTTACATATCAGACAAGATGGCAGACTAGAGAATGGCTCCGTGCAAGCCAGTGAACCTTTAAAGAAGATCAGAAGAAGAAGAAAAAGTAGACTCTCTTCCATAGAGGGAACAGCTTTGGAAACCCACAAAAGTAATGAAAGAAGCCTGGGAAGAGCTGAAGTGCAGGCGGGCAGGCGGGCAGGCGGGCAGGCGGCGGGTGGCAAGCACAGGGAACCAGCAGAGCTTCTGCACTAGCCGTCTGGAAGGAGAAAAGCAGAGGCCACTTCCAAAGGCAGTTTGCTTTTCCATTGCTAAGTGTACCAGGATCAGGCCTTCAAGAGAAGGCTGGTCACCCCAGACAGGAAGATGCTCAAACCAATAGATGAGAAAGTCATAACCCAAAACACAAGACCCTTCCAACCCCAGCTACGGAGCCCATAAACAGTGAGATGGGTGCAGGCCCAGACAGTGATTTCAAGCATTTTCAGAGAAATGAGGTGACCTCTGTCCTGCTTGGGTTTAACTTGTGGGCTCAAATAGTCCTCTGGTTTTAGCCTCGTAGGCACTGCCTCCTCTTCATGACACTGCCCAGCAGTTTGTCTGATGTTTAAACCTTGGCTTATATGAGCTTGTTGATGTGAAGTACTGCACTAACCATGTTTCATATGACAAAAATGTTTCTGTTCTTCCCCTGGCACCTAAAGACTACTCATTGAGCATCTGTGTGCATTCCCCTTTAGGAAAGTGGAACAAGTTTACATTTATCAAAACAGAGCCAGGCCTGATGGCACACACCTTTCATCCCAGCATTTGGGAGCCAGACACAGGAGGGTCTCTTAAATTCAAGGTCAGCCTAGTTTATAGAGTGAGCCTAGGACAGTGAGTTCTTGGACAGCCAAGGCTACACAGGAAAACCCTGTCTCAAAAACCAAAAAAACTCACTTGCTTTCTCTCTATGTAACTAGGATCATATAATTGAGTGAAAGTAGAGATGTAGTAATTTAAAATTAAGTCTTTATATTTCCTCTTAATCTTTTTGCAAAGGGCTGTTGTAGACAACGCTGGGTGGAGCAACCTTGGTCAAAAGCAGTGTTTTCTTTTCCAGGAAGCAGGTCTAAAAGATGGCAGAATTGAAAGACTAAAGTTAGAGCTTGAAAGGAAAGACGCAGAAATTCAGAAGCTCAAAGCTGTCATCACTCAGTGGGAGGTGTGTATCCACTTATTTTGTAAAATAAAAGAATTATGGCCGGGCAGTGGTGGCGCATGCCTTTAATCCCAGCACTTGGGAGGCAGAGGCAGGTGGATTTCAGAGTTCAAGTCCAGCCTGGTCTACAATCTGCACGAGGACAGCCAGGGCTACACAGAGAAACCCTGTCTTGAAAAAAACAAAAGAGAAGAAAAAAATTAAGAATTTATATTTTCTGGGTACTTAAATATTTATTATTCAGTTATTAGAAACAGTCTCCTATCAGGTTTCCTAACAGATTATTCACTTAGAGTCTGAATGATGGCATAAATTTTGTTATAAAATGTATATTGTAGAATATATAATGTATTACATGTATTTAGATATATAAACCATTTTAAGCATGTGGTTCAGTAGCAGTATTTATTTAGTTAATTTTTCTTTGTTTTGAGTCAGGATCTCACGAAGTAGACCAGGCTGACCTCAAATTCACAGAGATCAGCCTGCTTCTGCCTCCCAGTGCTAGGATTAAAGGTTCAGTGATGTTAAGTACTTTCCCTTAATTATGTGACCATTACTGCTGTTTCCATGCAGAAACTATAGTAATTAAACTGCTCACAATTCCCAGCCCTTTCCCCTAACAACAATTCACCTCTGTGAATTTCCTGTTCTTGATCTTTCATTTTAGTGAGTTACACAGTTTTTGTCCTTTTCTGTCTGGTTTCTTTGGGTTTTTTTCAGATTTATTTATTCTTTATTTATAAGAATACACTGCAGCTATCTTCAGACACATACTAGAAGAGTGCATTGGAGCCTGTTACAGATGGTTGTGAGCCACCATGTGGTTGCTGAGAATTGAACTCAGGACCTCTGGAAGAGCAGTCAGTGCTCTTAACTGCTGAGCCATCTCTCCAGCCTGGTTTATTTCTTTTAACATAACGTTTTCAAGGTTCCTCCCTGTTACAGGATTTATAGAATTTGATCCATTGTCCTACATTCTCTTACATGCAGAGACTATATTTTGTGTATGGGTATACTGGTATCTGCGGTCATGCTTTTAGGTCTTTGAGTATTTTGAATAGCTTAAGAGTAGAGTTGCTGATTATATAATTGTTTTGGCTTTTTCTGTGACTTCCAAGCTTTTCTAAAGCAACTGTTATTTTACCAGAAATGCATAAGGATTTCTAATTTCTCCATATCCTTGCTAATCCTTTATATATAATTGTATTCATTTAAAGATTGATTTAAAGTTCTTATTTGTGCATATGTGTGCTTGTATGTATGCCATGTGTTCAGTTGCCATGGAATTCAGAAGGGGTTGCCAGATTCCCTGGAGATGAAGTTACAAGTTTTTGCGAACCACCTGATGGGGGTGCTGGGTCCAAAACAGGGTCCTCTGAGAGAGCAGCAAGTGTTCTTGATGTGAGCGCTCTCCAGCCCTTGCAGTTGTCTTTAACCACAAACTCATGAAGCATTCTCTTGCTACTCCTGAGCATCGTTTGTCTCCTACCTAATGTTAGCACACTGATTCCTCACTCTGCTGTGTCAGGGTTCTGGGGCTGGTGTGTGTGTGTGTGTGTGTGTGTGTGTGTGTGTGTGTGTGTGTGTGTATATATGCATGCACGGCAGCTCTACTTCATCTGTTTCTTAAGTACTACTCAAGAAATAATTATCAGCAATTCAATTGAATATAGTACTGTTTAGTAAA
>NC_034605.1:60913500-60917806 GCF_900095145.1 Mus pahari | reverse complement strand
CCTTTTTAACAATGCCCAGTACAAGGTTGGAGGCCTGAGCACAGACTGTCTGAAGTTGATGAAACAAGATACAACTGTTAGCTGGGCAGTGGTGGCACATGCTTTTAATCCCAGCACTTGGGAGGCAGAGGCAGGCAGATTTCTGAGTTCAAGGCCAGCCTGGTCTACAGAGTGAGTTCCAAGACAGCCAGGGCTACACAGAGAAACCCAGTCTTGAAAAAAATAAATAAATAAAATAAAAGAAATTAAAAAAAAAAAAAAAAAAGACTTGACTGTGGCGGCTGAGAGCAACACCGGGTCCTGATCAGACTGCAGACCAGCAAGGCCAAAAGCTGGGACCATTTTCCTTTTCCTTTTATTGAAATTAGTTGGAATTATTTAAAGTTTTTATTTAGGGAAGAAAGAAAAAAGGATCCTTCAGGAAATTTTAATATTTTCCTGACTTCACTTTTAGCCTTTCTACTCTGAAATCTTTTACATTTAAATTTGTCCTTGTACCTTTGTGTTCCAGGGATCAAAGGCATCCTCAGGCTCTACGGTCTAAGTCATTTTGCTCAGAGGCTTAATTAAGTTGTCTGTTTACAGCCTACACTCTGATTATTTCATAAATTATTTATGTTTTTAAGCAAGCATAGAATACACATCCCAATAAATTTAAGATAGACTGTGATTTATCATTTACTTTAAAAATTAAAATCTCTTTCCTTTGACTATTAGGCAAAATATAAAGAAGTAAAAGCAAGAAATGGACAATTACTGAAAATGCTTCAGGAGGGAGAGAGTAAGTGACACTTGTGACACATATATAAAATGTGTGCTTGTGTGTGTGTGTGTAATGCACGTGTATATGTGTGTGTGCATATATAATACATATGAATATGTGTATACATGTACAATATATAAGTCTATATACATATATAAAAATGCATATATATATATATATATATATGAATGAATGTGTACTGTGAATATGCCTGCTGCCAAAGACACCAGAAGTGAAGGACAGATCTCCTTGAACTGGAATTACAACAGTTGTCAGCCACTGTATGGCTGGAAATTGAACCCAGGTTCTTAGTAAGGGCAGCCAGTGTTCTTATCTGCCGAGCCACCTCTCCAGCTCCCTCGCTTTATTTCTTTGAGATGGGGTCTCACTATGTAGCTCTGGCTGGCCTGAAATGTGTGGTGTAGACCAGACAGGTGGTGGGCTCCTCTGCCTCTCCAGGGCATGGTTAGAGGTATGCACTGCCATGCTCAGCCTTTGTGCGTCTTCTTAGAATTAAAGCTAATATTAATATCCTAAGACAAATCATCAAGTTCCATGTTTTATCAACACAACATAATAAAAAGCTCCCCAGTGTGATATGAGTTGGATAGTTTGTTGTAATATTATCTCTATAAGGCCTCTAAAAGCACATTTGCCACTCTTCATGTAGAAGGTTAGGGTTCAAGTACTTAGACACTACTGCCCAGCTGGGCCATGGAGACACACAACTTTAATCCAGCACTCTGGAGGCAGAGGTGGGTGGTTCTCTTAGGTTTTGGCCAGCCAAGTCTGCATAATGAGACCACTGTCTAAAAAAATAAAAGGAAAGCCGGGTGTGATTGCGCACGCCTTTAATCCCAGCACTTGGGAGGCAGAGGCAGGCGGATTTCTGAGTTCAAGGCCAGCCTGGTCTACAGAGTGAGTTCCAGGACAGCCAAGACTGCACAGAGAATCCCTGTCTTGAAAAACCAAAAATAAATAAATAAATAAATAAATAAATAAAATGGAAAAAAATCTTGATTTTAAGATTAGCCAAGAAGCCAAGTGTAATGGTTTGTTTCTCCAATCCTAGCACTTTGGAGACTGAGAAAAGAAGATCAGGTGTCCAGGGGCCAACCTGGGCTACAGAATAGAGTGACAGCTGAGCAGATGAAGCTGAGGTGTTCTGTCAAACACAGTAAACTTGAGTTTGATCCCTGGAACTTACATGATACTGACTTCCACAAGTTATCCTGACACTTGTGGACTGTGGCATGTGACATGCACACACACAGTAAATAAGTAGTAACGTGACCTAATAAATAGATACTCAAGATATTTAATATTTTTCTATGTAATTTTTAAATTTTTCTTATATATCTGCCCCTAGTTATGGTAAATTGAAATATTAATCATATCTATGCAATTAATATTTCAACACCACAGAAAATTTTAAATTACTTTTTAAAAAACTTTAACTATAGTACTGACCAGAATTTGATGGTGAGAGATAGAGGAGAACAAGCATTAGGCAGAGAGGAAGAAGCCGTTGTCCTGGTGCTCTGAGCTGTCCTGTGTCCTGATGCTCTGAGCTGTCCTGTGTCCTGGTGCTCTGAGCTGTCCTGTGTCCTGGTGCTCTGAGCTGCCCTGTGTCCTGATGCTCTGAGCTGTCCTGTGTCCTGGTGCTCTGAGCTGTCCTGTGTCCGCTCAGCCCTGTGCTGCTGAGGCAGTGATGCTGCTCTTTTCCTTCCCCTCAGTGAAAGATAAGGCCGAGATACTGCTGCAAGTCGATGAGTCTCAGAGCATCAAGAACGAGCTGACGGTCCAGGTGAGGGCTGTGGGATCTGCCGGCTGCTTCCTTAAGCTCTTCTGAGGTCTGGATTGTTATGTCCAACTAAACAGGAATACTGCTTACAGCAGGCGAGAAAGGATTCATTATTATTATTATGTGCTAGCAAAGCTTGTGCTTGTTTTATTAAACATGGTAGGTGTGTCCTAAGGAGTGTGAAAAGGTAAGGCTGTGAGCTAGTGGACATGAAGGTAAAGAGCAGGCGAGCTAGTGTGTCTTCCTGGTCTAGTGCACACCTGCAGTGTCTTGTGGGAATCATGGGAAGAGCATCTAATACTGGCAGTTATCGGGTTTTTTCACAGTAGAGATGTTCAGAATTATGTACTTTCCAAAAAAGGCAGACAGTCTGTTCTTACTGATTATTTGGTTGTAGGTTTCTTCACTACATGCCGCACTGGAACAAGAAAGATCTAAAGTGAAAGTATTACAGGCAGAATTAGCCAAATACCAGGTATGGTTTTATCATTTTGATGTTTTCTTTATACATTTAGAGTAGATACAGTAAAAGAATGAACGTGCTATTTTATTTTTAGGCCATAAATTATTCACTAGATAATATTGATGATTTTTGTAAAAAAGGGAGGAAAAGAAAAAATTAGGTGTGTGTGTGTGTGTGTGTGTGTGTGTGTATGTGTGTGTTGGGGGCAGGGGCTGTGCCTGTGGAGGCAGAGAGGATGCTGGATCCCCTGAAGCTGGGGTTGGAAACACTTGTGAACTTCACAGCCTGGAACTGAACTCAGGGCCTCCTGAGGATCAACAAGTCTTGCTAACCACTGAGCCATCTCTCTAGCTCCTTGTCGTTGCCTTTGTTATTGGCCAGATAATGTACATTTTCAAAAATACAAAAGTAATTCTAGATATTGATATATACAACAATAACCAAAGTAATTCAGGAAATGCATTAGAGCTAAGTGAACAATGTGTGTCACTAATCATATAACAGGAAGGCACAGGTGACACACAGCATTTGGGTGCTAGTTATCCCACTGGAGATGTCCACCCTTTTAACTGACAAGTGATATGGAGTGGAGCCTTGAGAGTGGGTGACCTTTCACCCATCGGTGCTCTCTGCACTCACTATTATTTTGATAGTTTAGATTCTGCTAGGCTTAAGAAGATATTTCAGCTCTTGTCTTCCTGCATAAAACAACTGAATGCAATCATCACTGTTTCCCATTAATAAATGTGTCAGATGTGTCTTTACATATTAACACATATATGTAAATCATATGTAAATCATCAATGTGAAATCTTAGACAAAAAGGCTTTAAAGACACTGGTAGCATAAAGAATATAAAAAGTATTTAACCCAGGCTAACATGGTGACACACACCGTTAATCCCAGCACTTAGGAGGCAGAATTTTCTGTGAGTTCAAGGACAGCCTGATCCTAAGGAGATGCTGAAAGCAGTCCTGTATGTCTCTTAGTTGAATTGGTTGTGAGGGTTAGGGTTGGGTTGGGTTGGGTTGGGTTGGAGTGGTTTTGATATTTTGAGACAGGGTTTGTCTGTCAAGCCATCTTGGAACTCACTCTGTAGCCTAGGGTGGCCTTGAACTCACAGGAGATCTGCCTGCCTCTGCCTAACCATGCTGGAAATAAAGGCGTCCCAGCCTGTTTAGGTTTTTAATCTCATTGAATTTTTCACACTGGCAGTATCGTAGTCAATGATGTTTATCCCAGGTGTGTTATTGGTAATTCTTTTTTTTTTTTTTTT
>NC_034605.1:60902650-60913450 GCF_900095145.1 Mus pahari | reverse complement strand
ATGGTTGTGAGCCACCATGTGGTTGCTGGGATTTGAACTCCAGACCTTCGGAAGAGCAGTCGGGTGCTCTTACCCACTGAGCCATCTCACCAGCCCTTATTGGTAATTCTTATCATTGAGAAGAATGATAAGAATTTTAAGACACACACTGGTAGTCCTCAGCATAAGGTATTAAAGGAATGTTTTCTAAACTTTTTTTCCTACTAACAAGAAATAAATTCCTTTTTAAAATGTTATTTACACATTTAATTTCCTACAAAATCAGAACAAATTTTTTCCTAAATGAATAAATCTTTTTGGCCATCTGTATGGTCAGGAGTAAATAACAGCATTCATATATTTGAAGAAGTTTTGGTTTTTCTTTAACTTAGAAGCCTGGTGTATTTGACTCCAAAAGGGAAACTGTAGTGTGGAAAGGGAGAAAGAAGTGAAGGTAGCTGCTGTGGTTTCAGATAAGCCTGGTCCCGCCACACCCCTAATAGGACTTGGAACCATGTTTAGTGTAGTCTCTCCTGTAAAGTATTGGCTTTCATCTTGTGTGTGTGTGAGGTTTGCCCTTACTCCAGCCTGAACATCTTGTGTGTGTGTGTGTGTGTGTGTGTGTGTGTGAGTGTTTGCCCTTACTCCAGCCTGAGCATCTTGTGTGTGTGTGAGTGTTTGCCCTTACTCCAGCCTGAACATCTTGTATGTATGTGAGGTTTGCCCTTACTCCAGCCTGAACATCTTGTGTGTGTGTGTGAGTGTTTGCCCTTACTCCAGCCTGAGCATCTTGTGTGTGTGTGAGTGTTTACCCTTACTCCAGCCTGAACATCTTGTGTGTGTGTGAGTGTTTGCCCTTACTCCAGCCTGAGCATCGTGTGTGTGTGTGTGTGTGTGTGTGTGTGTGTGTGTGTGTGTGTGTGTGAGTGTTTGCCCTTACTCCAGCCTGAACATCTTGTGTGTGTGTGAGTGTTTGCCCTTACTCCAGCCTGAGCATCTTGTGTGTGTGTGTGTGTGTGTGTGTGTGGCTCAGCAGTTAAGAGCACTGATTATGCTTCCAGAGGACCTGGGTTCAGTTCCCAGCACCCACATGGCAGCTCCCAGCTTTCTATAACTTTAGCTCCAGAAGATCTGACAATCTCCTTTGGTGTCCCTGGAAGCCAGGCATGAAAGTAGTACACAGGCATACATGCAGGCAAAGCACCTATACGTAGAAAATAAAATTATTTTTTTCAAAATTCTAATACTGTTTAATTAAGAATAAAACTAGAGGTTGGAGCGATGGCTCAGCTGTTAAAAGCACTGACTGCTTTTCCAGAGGTCCTGAGTTCAATTCCCAACAACCACATGGTGGTTCACAACCATCTGTAATGGGATCTGATGCCTTCTGGTGTGTCTGAAGACAGCTACAGTGTACTCATATAAATAAAATAAATAAATCTTTAGAAGAACAAAACAATACAGAACTTGAATTATAAATTATCAAAAAACAACTGAATTACTAAATTTGCTGATTATATGAAAAGAATAAACTATTTTGTTCGTTTTGTACTTTTAAAAGTATGTAGGATAAAATGGGCTCTGAAGAAGTGAGCTATTTGTGACCTTATTGATTCAGCCTAAACAGATCCGTATAGAAGTACTATTACTTTCTGTCTCGTTTGTTAAGTAACTGTGAGAGCTGCCAAGTGGAAATAGTTATGCTTTGATTTTGTGTGCTCATAAACTGACCGCCCAGAGATGGTGCATCTTCAGTAACTAATGTGCTGTTTCTCCTTACAGGGAGGCAGGAAGGGGAAAAGGAACTGCGAGTCCGACCATTGTAGGTGATCGTGACCTCGGAGGCCAGCACAGAATACTTTCACACTTTTGCAGAAATGTGTATATTTAATGCTGTGCGACTGCTAAACTGCAGTTTTTTGTTGAAGGAACTAAAAGCAACTAGTTCACTCATAGTCTACAATTTTATGTTCTTTTGGCTTAAAGTTAAAAGAAAATACAGAATACCAGCAGAACTTATTTCTGTCCAAACTTCTTGTGACTTTAGTTTTTCATCGTCAATAAAATTAATTTACTCTTCCACGAATCTGTGTGAACTTTACTGTCTCCTGAGCAGTGTGGCACCTTTGTGTGCTAACCCTACCCCTGCAGGGCAGCAAGCAGCATGAGGGCAGAAGGTGTGGCTGCTGTCCTCACGGCAGGTGGGCAGAGCAAGAGCAAGCCCTGGTTACACATGCCTCCCAGAGTAATCACAGGGGTCACGTGTTCCTCGGCATAGTGAGAAAGGTCATGTGAGGCGATGTTTAGAGAGAAGTTTTCCTGAATATTTGTTGAAAAGCATTCCCAACAGAAGGAATACAATCTGAACTAGAAGATTTGTGTAAACAGCAGGCTGGCCCAGCAACAGTGAGGAGGCTGGGAGAGGGGAGAACAACACATGACCCTTGATTGCTGTGGATGTAGGCTAGTTAGCTGCTTTAGTCTGTTCAGGCAGATACAACTATAATTCAGTAAGTTCTGTCTTTGACTTTTGAGAAGATCACTGAGTGGCAGGGGCACTGTGTGGTAGCAGAAGTGAGCAACCGGGCACTGACCGTGTGTGTGTGTGTGTGTGTGTGTGTGTGTGTGTGTGTGTGTGTGTGTGTGTTTGTGTGCGCGCGTGTGCCTGGTGCCCATGGAGGCCAGAAGAGAGCATCAGATCCCCTGAAACTGGAGTTAGGAATGGTTGTGAGCCGCCCTGTGGCTTCTGGGAACACAGTTGAGGCAGGTCCTCTGCAAGAACAAGTGCTCCGCCCACTGGGCAATCTCTCCAGCCCCAAGGTCTGCCCACTGGGCCATCTCTCCAGCCCCAAGATTCCTGTTTCTTGATAGGCTTTCCTTTTTGGTGTTTTACTGAGGTGGTACATGTCACAGCATGGGTGCAGAGGTCAGCACCCTGAGCCACCCTTCTCCCCTTCCACCCTTTGGGTACTGGGTATCAGACTCAGGCCCTCAAGCTTGATGGCAGGTGCCCTTACCCACTGAAACTTCTCACTCACTCCGTTTCTTGACAGTTTTTGAGAAATAAAACAGTGATAGAAATGTGCTAAACCACCATCATTATTGCTTACCTCTCTCTGCTGCCTCCCATGAGGTTTCATGAGCCTCACAAAGAGCCCTGGATTCCCAGCCAGCGCTGGTCTGTTGTGCAGCACAGCACAGGCGTCACAGCAGTGTTTAGTTAATAAAGAGGGCATTCAGGAAAAGGAAAATACAGTTGATAAAGTATGGCGAAAGAGTAGAAGCCTTGGAAGGTATTTTATGCCAGGCCTCTAACCATGGCCACACACACACACAGCAGTAAGCAGGAAACACTGCTGAGTCACACATGCAGCCCAAGGGACCTTCATTTTGACTAAGGCATGGCTGTTCACACAGGATAGCGATTAGAAAGGCAGTGTGCAGAGATAGTTGACAGTCCATCTGGAGCTTCAAATTACGGAGTCAACATAATTACCCAAGTGATGGAAAACCATGAAAAGCTTATGTGGGAGTCCGGCTGTAATCAGGTCCTTAGAGGACACTCGATTTAGGCCAGGTGTGGTGATGCACAACTCTAATCTCAGCAGGCAAGAGGCAGAGGCAGGAGGATCTCAGTTCAAGGCCAGCCTGGTCTGCATATAGTGAGAGAGTTAAAGTTTCACAGATAAAAAACAAGATCTCAAACCCATAGTGCCATTAATACACACTTAGAAGCAGAGTGGGAGAAAGCAGGTTGTTGGCCAGTGAGGTGGCTCAGCGGGTGCTTCCTGTCAAATCTGCTGCCTGAGTTCAGTCCCCAGAACGCACACAGGAGAAAAAGGACAGAAAACTAACATAAAAATCAGTAGCCTTCCTATATGCTGGTAACAACCATTTTAAAATTCATAAGGAAGCACAAAAGACCCCGGGGTAGTGAAAGCAGGCCAGTATCTTACCTGATTTCTTGTAGTATAGACCTACAGTGGCAAAAGAGCAAAATGCCCCGTGAGTGGAGTAAAATGGAGGACCTGGACATCAGCCCACAAGTGACAGCACCTGATTTTTGAGAACAATGCTGAAATACACATTAAAGAAAGGACAGCCTATTTCCCAGACATTGCTGAGAAAACTGGATGGCCTCAGTGGAACAAAACTAGATCCCTCCCTCTAACCCTGCCTAAAATAAGTCAATTCCAAATGCTTCAGAAAGAATGTAAGCGCTGAAGCTGAAATCGTTTTAGGAAAAAAACGAGTACTTCAAGACAGAATCGTAGGCAAGGACCTTCTGAACGGTATTTCAGTTTGGGGAATAAGATCAACCACTGGTATCTACCTCCTGCACTAGGACCGTCACAGAAAAGGAAACAGCTTTTAGAGGAGACAGCCTAGTGAATGTATTGGTTTGTTTGCCTTACAGGATTACTATCTAGAATTGAAACAAGGTAGGCTGACTCTATGACAAGTTTCAAATAGGCAGCTCAGGAGACTCAACCTAAATCTCTGTTTCCAAGAACTGGGCAAATCCAGGCAAGCCCAGGCAACTCAATTACTGAAACAAACAAACAAAATAATAACAACAAAAAATAAATTAAAATCCAGGCTTCAGGCAGCTAATCAGAAACTGCCCTGCCATCAGAAGTTGCCCGACAGACACCTGGCCTGTGGCAAGGGCAATGGTTCAGCAACAGTTTCCAGCCTCCCCCCACCCCCCATGCCCCAGTAATGGTTCTGGAATGTCCTTAGAGATAAAGCCAACAGATTAAGATAATGGTCATGTACCCTGGAATTTCCCTAATGCACTTTAAATTGGGCCTGCGAACTCACTTGGGTGTCTCCATCTTAGAAGATGGTAGACCCCAGCATGTTGGACTTGTGCAGAATAAAACACTCTTTGAAGCGCACGCCTTTAATCCCAGCACTCGGGAGGCAGAGGCAGGCGGATTTCTGAGTTCGAGGCCAGCCTGGTCTACAAAGTGAGTTCAGGACAGCCAGGGCTATACAGAGAAACCCTGTCTCGAAAAACCAAAAATAAATAAATAAATAAGTAAAACACTCTTTGCTTTTGCATACTATGATGGAAGTTCAACGAGTTGGGGTATCATTCTTTGGTAAAACATGGACACTTACAGAATATTCACAGAACTCAAAAATCAATGGGCATAGTATAGAAGAGTTTATTTAGGGCATGGGAAAGGGAGTTGAGAAGGGAGTAGAGACAGGTGGGGGGGTGAGAGGGAGGAGGGAAAGGGGAGAGAGGGAGAAAAGGGGTTAGGGAGAGAAGAGAGTCAGAGAGAAGGGGCAGAGAGAGCAAGGAAAGGCCAGTCTCTTTTATAGCAAGCCAGCCAGGTAACTGTTGGGCAGAGCCTAAAAGGAATATACATAATTAAAACTAATTGTTAAATGTAAAAAAAAAAAAAAATCAAATAGAATTTCCATTTCACCACCAGCCATTACCGCAGTCTTTAAGAAAACAAAACCAAGAGGGGAGAACTGGGGGGGGGGGGGGGGCAGGGGTATAAATGATGCTAATGTAGCGTGAGATTCTCAAACAAGAAAAACTCTATTTAAAAAAATGCTGGTGAGGATGTGGACAAAGGAAGCCTTACACGCAGCGGCTGGAGAGGTGAACCAGTGCAGACACCATGGAAATAATGGTAGGGGTGGGGCAGGGGGGTCAGAAACCTGAAGAGAGTCATCTACATTTGACCCACTGCACCCCAAGTCGGTTTCTCACAGAGCTCCCTGAGAATCAATGCTTAATATAGCACCAGTCACAGAGTCCAACTACAGAGCCAACCTAGGTGCCCAACAGTCGAGGATGTGAGATGTGTGTGCTCAGCCACAAAGGATGAAGTTACATGGTCTTCGGCAAAATGGATGCAACCAGGTACAATCATATCAATTAAGCCAGCCTCAGAATGGCAGACACTGTATGTTCCCCTTGTTTGTTCCTGGAATTTAGATAGATGTATAAAACCATGTACGTGTGACCTGAGTGGAGAATGAGGAATGTCTGGAACAAAGGTGGTTCACAGGAAAACAGAGGAGAAACAGGGAGATAGAGAGCTAAGGTGGGGAGTGCTCCAAGTACAGTATATAATCGTATGAAAATGTTCTTACTTAATGCCATGCACAGTTAATGTATACAATGAAAAGGAGAAGAACAGTAAGACGGGGTTATTGCCCTCTGTTCTCGTGTGTGCTGGGGTGCATCCCACACCCCCACAATGGTGTTAAAGTGGAATAGTGCACTACTGTTAGGAGGGAATCTAGCAGCTCCCTGATTAGATTTGTAGACCAGGAGAGAGACTGTGCCTTAGCATTCTAAACCTACTTCAAAAGCCATGGTGGAAGGAATTATAGGCCCTAGGAGGGAACTGAGTCACAGAGCTTGGCAAATGGACATAGCATGGAACTGCCTTATAAAGATTTATGTTTATACCCGTGGGCAAATGCTATTCTCAGTCTTAATTAAAAAGCTTTTTCTGCCGGGAGTGGTGGCGCAAGCCTTTAATCCCAGCACTCGGGAAGCAGAGGCAGGCAGATTTCTGAGTTCGAGGCCAGCCTGGTCTACAAAGTGAGCTCCAGGACAGCCAGGTCTATACAGAGAAACCCTGTCTCGAAAAAATAAATTAAATAAATAAATAAAAAGCAAAGCTTCCCAGTGACTGGTGATGAATGCAGACTCATAGGGTTAAGAGCGAGTGACAGATACAGTCCGGTCCTGAACAAGACACAGATAATTCTCTCTGGGGCTCAGGGAACATAGGACAAGACTGGGTAGAAAGACTGAGAAAAGATAGGCAGAAGGGCCGCAAGCTGTTACCTTCTGGACAAGGCACAGCCATTGCAATCACAAACTCAAAGCAGCTGTAGATACCTCCACTGGATCTGCATAGGAAGCAGCAAACAGAGTCAGCTGTGGAGGGAGGAGGAGCCCAGGGGTCCCACCCTCCACAGATGAAGTATTTGTTACTGATAGACTCATTGCCTTTTGCTTACACATGGATGACCAAAAGAGTTTCAATCCAGTCATCACATTGTTCATGACCCATGTAGTTTACATGGGTAAACTACATGGGTCATGAACAATGCCAAAGTCAAGAGTGTGGGGAAGGACAGATAGTGATGGGAGGGGCAAGAGAGAATGGAGAGAGAAGAATACATTATATACACATAGGAAATTGTCAAATAATTTTTTTTAAGTTCTGCTTCCCATTCCAGAAGCCCCAGGTTACTAAACAAAAATCCCAGTTCTGGTTATGAGTGAGATATGTCTCCAGGAGTTGTTAGCTAGCAGTCGCACCTGCTTGCCCACCAGAACTGGATGGTAAGACCCTCCTTTTGTGGATGACAATCACACATCTTGGTTGCAGAGCACTGAGAAGCCATGTTGGAAGCAAGCAGGAGGCTTCCTTGATGCTGTCAGACCTTTATCGTGCTAGAAGTTGCTTTGTCGGCAATTCAGGGTGTAGGGGAAGTCAGAAATGGTACTTCCCAGCTTCCCAGCTTGCAAACTACAATATCAAGTTGTCAAGCAAAACAGCTCGGTCAGTCAACAGGTTCTCCAGCACAGGATTGAGGATTAAAAAGAAAAACAGACAATTAGCATTGTAGCATGACCCCAGCCAGTTCTGCGGCTGTGGCAGGTTTATTTTTCCCCCAATCTGCTTTTATACCACTTTAATTACATGCAAGTAATAAGGTCCATTCTAGGTTGAGGAACAAACAAGACAACAAAGTCCTGTGATCACTCGAGTGATCTCTGATTCTAAGGGCTTATCAGGATGACCAAGGTATCTGAGCCTACTTCCCTGTTCTAGCCCAAAGTCAGATTCATGCCTGAAGCCTACTTCCCTGTTCTAGCCCAAAGTCAGATTCATGCCTGAAGCCTACTTCTTTGTTCTAGTCTAAAATTAGATTCTTGCCTGAACTTACTTCCCTGTTCTAGCCTAAAATTAGATTTCTTCTTTCGCTTCCTTGTTCTGACCCAAAGTCAGATTCCTGCCAAGCTGCCCCCAAAAGCTCTCTACAGGGCTTACTGAAATAACATTGGCACAGCTGTTATAGGGGTTACCAATTTGTTTCTGATTGGCTCTGAGATCCATTCCACAGGAGGGAATTCATGCCTACTTGTAGTGACAATTTTGGAGTTTTGGTTTCTTTGAAAAAACACAGGGAATACTGGAATTTGTTTTTGTTTCAATCCCAGGTGTGGGGTGTGGGACTCCTTCAGACTGTCCTCAGCAGCTGACTGTGATTTGCCTCGTGCTCTAGCAGAGGTGAGGTTTTGCCAGCTGCAGCTAGTTTCTGTGGTTGTGTAATGTTTGGAATTCTGGGAACTTTGTGGAGGATGTACAAATGCTAGGACTGAGAGGTGGGTGGGTTGTTGTCATAGTTTATTAAGTAATTAAGTGCAAGAAAAAACAAGAAGAGCAAATTAGATATCCTAACCCCAAAGATCCAACTTAGCCCAAGGGACTCGATGCCCCTAACCAGCAGGAAGCAGTCTAGTGATAATGCCTCTGCTTTCTGACACCTGGCTTTATTCAGGGATCTCTTCTCTCTCCCTCTATCCTTTTTTTTCCCCACTCCTATCTGGTGGGGGGGGGTGAAAGGGTGGAGAAGGGTGGAAGTAAGAAGAACCCACAAAGTAACCAAAGACAGCTACACCTAGTACTGTGGACCTTGTCGAAGACCCATGGCTAGGGCGCTCATAAGCACTTTTATTTTCTGAATGATATGGTGCTGTTCTCAGTCTTGATCAAAGATGCTTTCTGTAGCACAGAGCAGTTAATGAAGACTCATGGTAAGTGAAGATACTTTTATATTTTGAGCGGATAAACCAAGCAGCAGACCAGGCCAAGNTGTTCCACGTGGGAGAGGTTTATTATGTGGGAATAGGGGAGCAGCGAAGCGGGTAGAAGGGGAGAGAGGAGGAGAGGGAGAGGGGGAGAGGGAGAGAGGTTGGCTTCCTATTTTATACAGAAAATGATGTCACACCAGTTAGGGCGGGAACTGAGCCAAGTGGATTGTGGGATTGAAGGTCGTTGTCCTGGCAATGCCGGTCAAGGGTCACATGGTTAGGCAGGGCTTGGAGCATCCTGGTGCTAACATTCCTCCCTTCTTGTTATTATAAAAGAAGAGGGGCTGGTGAGATGGGGCTACAGAGAAGGACATCATCTACATAAAGTATGATCTTAGATTTAGGAAAAGACAGGGACAATAGGGCAGAAGCCAAGGGCTGCCCAAACAGGTGGGGGCTATCCCAGAATCCCTGAGGTAAGACAGTCCGGGTCAGTTGGGTAAAAAGGTGGGTATCAGGATCTGTCCAGGTAAAAGCAAATATGTTTTGTGACTGGACATCTAGAGGAATAGAGAAAAACGCATCCTTAAGGTCTAGAACTGAGAAGTGGGACGTACTTGAGGGGATAGTAGAAAGAAGTATGTAGAGGTTAGCCACAACCGGGTGAAGAGGCACCACTGCAGAGTTAATAGTCTGAGATCCTGGCCTAGACAATAGGCACCATTGGGTTTTTTTACTGCCAGTATAGGGGTGTTAAAGGGAGAAGAGGTAGGGCGAAGGAGTTTCTTTCTCAACAGGTCAGAGATGATCAGCTTGAGCCCCCTGAAGCCCTGGAGAGAGAGGGCATTGAGCCTGGGTAATATACCTGGTAGGGTCCCGCAATTGGATGACAATAGGCGAATGGTGTTTAGCAGCAGAGGGGTTCTGGATGTCCCAGACTTGGGGGTCTACCTGTGAGGCTGGTAAAGGGAATGACATGGTATTGTTAGTAGGTTGGCTGCCTAAAAGGAGGAGCCGAGGAACCGCTGGTGAGCTCGAGTTCAGGCGAACATGGGGAGCAAAGAGATAGAGGCTCCCAGCCTAGATAGGAGATCTCTTCCCAATAAGGGGACAGGACATGTGGGCACTACCAAAAAGGAATGGGTGAGAGGTACACNCCTAAAAATGCAATTAAGTGGTGGGGTCTGATATGGGAAATAAGGTTGTCCTCCTACCCTGACAATAGAAAACGAGAGGGAGATGTGGGCCCCCAAAACTCTGTTAGGAGCGAGTAAGTGGCTCCAATATCCAAGAGGAAAGAGATGGGCCGCCCACAGACCACGATGTCTACCCTAAGCTCTCAGTGGTCGGGTCAGAGGAGCCTGGGCCTCGCCAGTCGGCCATAGCCAA
The DNA here is from genome assembly GCF_900095145.1 of Mus pahari. NCBI lineage: Eukaryota > Metazoa > Chordata > Mammalia > Rodentia > Muridae > Mus > Mus pahari. Next base: position 60,903,276 of record NC_034605.1, on the reverse strand, counting down.
GCCTAGGAGATCAGTTGGAGGATTATCTGGGAGTGATGCCCCCCTGTTTTGTGTAACATGGGGGCAATCAACNGCCCAATGTCCCTCTTGATGGCACCTAGGGCATGGCCCCCTTGGCTTGCAAGGATTAGAGCAAGCTTTGACTCAATGACCTTGTCGACCACACCCATAACAGGTGCCTGGTGGTCTCTGGGTAGAGGACCATGAGCTGGGGTGGCAGCTGGGGCTGGTCGGACAGCCTTTGCCAGCATATTGTACTTCTGCTTGCGAACCCTCTCATCTCTCCCATGGTACACTTTGAAGGCCAGCGCCAGGACTTCTGCCTGTAGAGTCTCCAATTTAGCTTATATGTCAGGGTAGCTCTGGGAAAAGAAGTGAGTCATTAAGAGCTGTTTACCCTCTGGGTTCTCAGGGTCCACATTGGTATACTGCAATAAAGCACCTTTAACACGTTCTAAAAACTAACATGGATTTTCCTGTTTATCTTGAATAACCTCTTGAAGTTTTTCAAAATTTACCGGCTTTAAAGNTGCTTTTCTCAGACCCGCCAAAAGACATGTAACAAACCTATTCCTGGCTAGAGTACCACCTGCAAAATTATAATTCCATTGAGGATCCAGGTCAGG
>NC_034605.1:60880226-60901990 GCF_900095145.1 Mus pahari | reverse complement strand
ACCGGCTTGCTGGCAGTATGTATTAAGATCCCTTAAAACAACTGGGTCTAAGGTGCCATTAATTGGCCATCGAGAACCATTATCTAGTGAGTACTGAGTCCAGACTTTATTGCAAAGAGATATCAATTTTGATGCCTTTAAAGGAGGCGTGAACTTTAAGGACTCAAGGTTTTCTAGGAGACACCCCAGAGGTGTATCTGGGGGTACATCTGAGGACACGTGGTTGTCCATGCTCTGGAGGTTTCTGGTATGTTCTACCGGCGTCCTGAGAACAACTCAGGAAACCAAAATGGAAATCAGCCAGGCTAGAGTGCCCAAGTCGAGGACCTCTAGTGGCTACCCAGTAAGTCCCAGACTTACTGTGGGAAGTGCTCCACCTTGGCCAGGGATTTCAACCAACCCGCTGGGGGGCCTGACCCACTGGTGGCCTGTACGGAAAGAGCAGCTTCCGACATAGGAAGATCATGGGCGGTGTCTCTGCTATGTCGTCTGGGTCTAGCCTCTTAGTCCTTGGGCAGAGCTGGCCAGGCTCTGTTCCGTGAACTGGAGGCCACTCCCTGCTGACAGGCCCTGCCGATAGTGTGCCGGTGTATGCATGAGAGTTTTTAGGGAACCGGTAAAATGGGAGTGTGGAAGCCCGGCCTAAGAGGCACGTGGAAATGGCACAGCTGACTTGGTTTAAAGTTTCTGTGCCCCTGGACAGCGGCGGGTCACGTGGTGGAAATGACAGACAGTCGCTCCCCTTCCCCCCTGGCCTTTGCAAGAGCCCCGGTCTGGTCATTTCTCAAGCAACCGCTTAGGTGCTAGAATGTGGGGCCACCAAGAGTTCTGGCTTGGAGAGGGGAAGGGGAAATTGCGAGCTGAGCCACTGAACCGCTGGAGCGGAGCGCTGGAGCCGAGCTGTGCGCCGGCTACAAGACAAGGCAGTGGGAGCCAGGCGTGGTGGCACAGGCCTTTAATCCCAGCACTTGAGAGGCAGAGGCAGGAGGATTTCTGAGTTCAAGGCCAGCCTGGTCTACAAAGTGAGTTCCAGGATAGCCAGAAAAAGACAAGGCAGTGGGGATCTTACTGTGTTCGGTACCCACCGCTGCATCCACTGCGTGCCCCTTGGGCACACCAGGTGCTGGTGTGGCTGCTGTTTTTTTACCTGCTTAATCAATCATTCCCGGGTTTCTGGCACCAATTTTATTATTTTGAGTGTATAAACCAAGCAGCAAACCAGGCCAAGGTGTTCCACGTGGGAGAGGTTTATTATGCAGGAATGGGGGGGGCAGTGGGTAGAAGGGTAGAGAAGAGCAGAGAGGCAGAGAGAGAGAGAGAGAGAGAGAGAGAGAGAGAGAGGTTGGCTGCCTATTTTATACAGAAAATGATTGATGTCACACCAGTGAGGGCGGGAACTGAGCCAAGTGGATTATGGGATTGAAGGTTGTTGTCCTGGCAATGCAGGTCAAAGGTCACATTGTTAGGGGGGACTTGGAGTATCCTGGTGCTAACAGATACCAAGAGCAAGTGACTGCTGTGTGCTCAACCTTAAGTGAGAGATACCCACCTCACACGCCCCACAGCAGGGCTTAGGGACAAGTGAGAAAGCAAGGTCAGAAGGAATGTTGTAAGAGCCAGATGGTGAGGGTCAGGGCTATGAAATGACATGTCTGTGGCACACATGAGCTCAAAAGACCTGCAATTGTCTGAATAGGGCTTGTATAAGACTCAACCCTTGAGCATTCAATCCTACAGAGGGAGGGACTCCTGGGGTCCATCCAGGGGACCTATTGGCAATCCCGGGTTGCTGAGGGAGGGGAGTTCACTGTCTTCAGTGATGTGAGCTTTGGTGAGTTATCCATGTTCTGGTGGATAGCCTTAAACCATGCCCATGGGAGTGACACCGTTAAACCCCTAAGTCACAAAGCAAAAGCTAAGACACAAAAGTGGAATGGGGATTTGAAGCAGGAAGTGCAGCTGAAAGGGGGCTGACAGGGAAGAGTACAATTGGGTTATATTGTTTGCGTTTACCAAATTATCACAGAATAAATTGATTTATAAGTGATGTCTGTCATCAATAAAATCTCTCTTTCCTGTCCTTTTGGCTTCTCTCCCTGAGGCAAAGCTGTTGACTGTTTGTGTCCTTGTGCCTCACTTAGAGGGCTCAGCTTGGTGAGGCCTTGTGGAAATACTGAGCTGCCGAGGCACTTTGGTCTCAATGCTGACACAAAACAAAACCATCCATTGTTGCGCTCAGAGCAGGATTGAGGGCTTACCTCTTACCTCTATAGCCAATCGTGCTGGCCAGCTTTTTGTCTGTGTGGTACAGCTAGAGTCAGTCATTTTTGGAAAAGGGAACCTCAATTGAGAAAACATCTCCACCAGGTTGGCCTGTGGTGCATTTTCTTGATTGATGAGCGATGTGGAAGGAGCCAGCTCACTGTGGGTGGGGCCACCCCCAGGCTGGTGGTCCTGGCTGCTGTAAGAAAGCAGGCTATGAGTAAGTCATGAAGAGCAAGCCAGTGAGCAGTACTCCTCCACAGCCTCTGCTTCAGTTCCTGCCTCCAGGTTCCTGCTAGGCTTGAGTTTGTGTCATATATTTCATGCCATATATTTCTTGTAAGACTTGCTTTTGGTCACTGTTTTATTACAGCAATACAAACCCTAACTAAAGGTTTATGAAGCATTTTTTAAAATTTTTCTAAAATTTATTTATTATTATATCTAAGCACACTGTAACTGTCTTCAGACACACCAGAAGAGGGAGTCAGATCTCATTACAGATGGCTGTGAGCCACCATGTGGTTGCTGGGATTTCAACTTTGGAACTTCGGAAGAGCAGTCAGTGCTCTTAACCCCTGAGCCATCTCTCCAGCCCCTATATGAAGCCTTCTGTATTTGTCCTCACTCTTGGGTTGTTACCAGGGGCATAACTGGACCACACTTGGTGTACTAGAGGCTGGTAGGCTGAAAACAGTTTTGTGACTATGACTTGTGAAAATGAATGATAGCTGTGACCCAATCACGTTTCAACACATTTATGGTAAGAGCCAGCTCCCCCGGTGAATTTGAGTGGTGTCAAGCTGCCTAATCACTGCCAGCAGACAAAACAGCTGCCTGTGTGCATGTCGGACGGGGCACAGCACCACCCATCATCACAGACTGGCCATAGAGCGATCGATCAGTGAGTGGGTCGGAAGCAGTGCTTGTCACAGGCACCCCACGGCTCCCAGTGAAGCTCACAGTCTACCTCAGTGAATGGGACCCTGTCCTTAGAGCACTGATGAGCACGGGTCTGTGGCAGCCCCTCTGGGGTACAGGTGCTCTCTCTCTTTTGTGGCTGAGTTTTATTTATCTATTTATTCTTTAGCTTAGGGTATTTCTAGTCCAAGTGGTTGATTTTAGACACATGGTCACATGGTGGTGGTTCTTGAAGCCAATGTGTCTTTTTTTTTTTTTTTTTTTTTTTAACTTTGTGAGATTTTTACAGTGTGGCAGTTAGAGTACCTTTCGTTGCAAAGGTCACTGCCCAGTGTGTCAATAGTCAGGGAACTTAATGATCCTCTGTACTCCCTGTCGGGCATGTGGTATTGTTGGGTGTTGGGATACATGTGTCAGGGTCGCAGCAGGACAACCTCGAATTCTGTGCCCTTCATTGTGTTAGTTATTTTAGTCACTAAATGTGGCTGTCCCCAGAAAAACGATAACCTCTTCTTGGCCACTTTCTAGGTGATGATAAGGACAAAAGAGGTAGCAGAGCAAAGCCTTACACATTTACTCTTTTGTTTGTTTTTTGGTTTTGTTTTTTGTTTTGTTTGTTTGTTTGTTTTTTCAAGACAGGGTTTCTCTGTATAGCCCTGGCTGTCTTGGAACTCACTTTGTAGACCAGGCTGGCCTCGAACTCAGAAATCCGCCTGCCTCTGCCTCCCAAGTGCTGGGATTAAAGGCGTGCACTACTTAAGGAGTATAAGGTCCTCATTTGGTCTTCACTGACCACTACTGGAACATTTAGGAAGCAGAGTTCTCAACCGAGTAGTCATTAACTTATGATCTGAGACCCTATCAATCCAACAAGAGCCAAATAGGCCAGAATAAAATTCAGATTCCTTGTACCTTCTTTGAGTGAGTTTGCCTGTGGTTGCCATTAGAAGAAAGAAACATGTGTTTCCAGGATTTCCCAAGCAATCCTGGACTTTAAGAGCAAATGTATGACCAGGCGGTGGTGGTGCACAAACAAACAAAAAAATAAAACAACAAAAAAGGAATATGTAGGTAAAGCGTTTCCCGTGCTACAGAAATGTCACATCCCACATCTCGGGCCATGGAACTCTCAGGAAAGGGAGTGTCTGATCTTTAGAGCTATTTTAGGTATTTTAATTTTGGTGCAGCTTTCTGGTCTGGAACTGGTTCAGTCTGTCTTATGCCATCAGACAGTTGATGATAGTCAGTGCTCTCCGATTATTCTTAAGAGTCAGACCAAACTGTACAAGTTTCATGACAGTGACTACCACCCAGAGATAAGTGATGGGCCTTGAGTCCTGCCCTCTAAGTATAAGATAGCAGGGAATGGGCTGTCCCTCTTATGCAGAGCATCTGTCAGCCCTTCTGAGCATCTTCTCCACTAGCGTCCCTGGCCACCCTTTGCCAGCCATTCTGTAGTATAAATGAATGCTATTTATCGTGTGGCATAGACACAATGCTTTGAACTGGTTGCTGTTAGGCAGTCTTTCCATAAACAAGAACTAGATTAAATATCCAAACTCAGGTGTTGTTATCAACCATCTTGGAGGTCCTGCCTACCTGTACTTCCCAACTGATGTGGGTTAAAATTTTGGCCTCTAATAATTACAATCGTTTTCTTCCCAGGCACAGCATGTACATCACCGGTGCCTTGTTACACAAAAGTCAGCAGTAACATCCCTCTCTGGAAAACACAGGGACTTAAGCTCGTTAGATGAGCTCAAGAGTTAACAGACCTCTTGTAAGTAGGGAAACTACCTAACGGTGAGACTGCTTGGATCACTTCAAGGAGTCTCTCAGACTGGTTGGTAGTTGTTGTGGGAAATGGTAAAAAAAAAAAACAGAGGTAGCATGATCCCATGCTTGTGCCTCTGTGCTTGTGCCTCCGTGCTTGTGCCTCTGTCCTGGCAGCCCGCCTGGCCATGCACTCACTGGCTGACTTTATTTTATCTCGTGGAGATTCTCACTGTGAACTCCACAATCTTTCCTCCCAGTTCACTAGGTTCCCACTGAGGAGTTGCTACCACACCAACCCCATGCTTCAAATCCCCCACAGCCTTTGTTCAAGAGCCTTTTTCTCTTGAACCCAGAGGAGCTGCAGCATGAAGGAAAACGCAATACAAACTTATGTCAGAAACAATGGCAATTCAATCTCTGGGCCAACAACTAAAACCTCATCTTGTAAGCCTTATTAAAATCAGATTCCTCTGGTGGCAAATCCTTGTGGATCTGCCATGATACGAGAAACGCTTACCCACCTCTGTCCTGTTCTGAAGGGAACTCCCTCCTGCTACCTCTCTTCCTCCCTCCAACCCAGAACACCTACTTGCCCAGTGATTGGCTCCTTTATTCATTAAGTGATTGGTTTACAACAACAACACCAGGCCCCTCTACAACAGGTATTTATGTGAAGCTTGAATATGTTATTCCTACAATAGGAACCAACCAATTGGAAGAGATGGAACAAAATTTGAGCTTCTTTTAAGTGGAGTGATCAATGGTGCCACATTAGCCTTGGAGCGCATTCAAGTTGACCACAGTTGTTGTGACCAATAGGATTGCCCCAGATTTCCTCCTTCCCTGCCATGACAAAGGAATGAAAACTATGATACATCCAGTATCTGGACTAATGCTTTGGGAAAAGTCAATACAGATACAATAACTAGGAAGTAGTTTTATTTTTTAAATATTCATTTATTTTATATATATGAGTACACCATTGCTCTCTTCTGACACAGAAGAGGGCATCAGATTCCATTGCAGATGATTGTGAGCCACCATGTGGTTGCTGGGAATTGAACTCAGGACCTCTGGAAGAGCAGTCTGTGCTCTTAACCACTGAGCCATCTCTCCAGCCTAGGAAGCAGTTTCTGATGGTTCATGGTATTTGTTCAGAGAGCCAGGCCTGGAGCACTAGGGAATATGGTGCTTAACTCTGCAAGCTGCTCTTACCCTGCTAAGAGCCTGTGGACAGGTCAGTTGTAGCCATATTAATACAGAGTAAAACAGTGGATTTGTTCCACAGTCTGGAGTTCAGATTGATCAGGGACCAGAAGAGTGTCACACTCATGGGAAGGTGTACCATCAGTCAAGACAACAGCCACAGTGTGTGGTGGATGTTTTAAATACAATTTTTATGGGGTCCTCCTGTGTGCATGTTACTGAGTGTTCAAAACTTTCCCTGGGGAGACACCACACATGCACACACACACACACACACACACACACACACACACACACACACCTATCTACTCATCCCAGATAGGGATCCCATGGCAGAACAAATAGGGATTCCATCAAAGTACATTTTGGTGAACCAATGAGTTTTATTGAGGTTACTTGCAGAAATGTGGGTGAGGAGTCACTTACAGGAGCAGAAATGACTTTAAGACAGCTACATCACCAAAGCTCACCCTAGCAAGGTGACATCTCACAAAGCTGGGAACCTGGAGCACACCAGACTGCAGACAAGTCAGCAGGTTAGAGTGTCCTTTCGGGGCTGGGGATTTAGCTCAGTGGTAGAGCACAAGGCCCTGGGGTTCAGTCCTCAGCTCTGGAAAAAAAAAAAAAAGTGTCCTTTCCCGGAACTTCAGTTGGTCTAAAGGCCTTTCAGGCAGCTGTCCTGGTGTCAGTCTTCTTTGAAACTTGACTTGTCTGAGAATCTTCTTTGCAACTTTGTTCCTATTGATTATTTTGGCAAGTAGGGGGACCTAAGGAATTTGGAACGGTTCAGGGATGTCTAAAAGCTCTGTGAATTGTTTATCTTCCTAATTAAAGCGGTTCCTGTAGGATAGAATGTTTCAATCTCAGAAGAAACTGTTTCACAGCACCTGTCTGTGTCTAATCTACAAAGCCCTTGGCTACACTGTTGCATGCAAAGGCTACCTGCTGATCTGGGTGGGCCAGACCACTTTAAAAAGAAAGAAGGCAAATAGGGATCCGAGGGTGACAGTGAACTAGAGGTTAACCAGAAAAGACAAAGAATGGATTCTCCCCCAAGTGTGCCAGAGGCAAAAAGCTTTTCATTACAGACCTGATATCAGTCCTTAGACCTCAGCAGCTTTATTATCCTAGATCTGCTTCATAAAACAGTTTGAAAGTGTATTACTGCAGAGCATCTACCATTTCCATACAGCTCATCGGCTTATGGATTCCATAATATACAGCAGTAGAGTCTTTACATAGAGAAGCTCAGGAGACATTTTAAATCCAATTGTTTGTAATAAATCTATCATCTGGGAAAAAAAAGTTATTAGGCTTGCAATTTTGAAAACCAATTGGACCAGAGCCAGAGCCTACCTCCCAGGGCAGTTACATTGTGTTCCTTGCTTCCAGGAGAACCAGTCTTGCGACTTCAGTGAGATGGGCAGCCCTGGGAGGTTGGGTTCCCATAATCAGCAGCACTGTGCTTGGAGAAAATGCCACAGGAAAATACACTGGGGACATTTTCAGGCCTGTTCTCAAATCCCAAGTAAATCCCAGTTAGATAAAAAGCAAGAGTGTGAAGTACTACTGAAATTAAATGTAAGTTTATAGTGAAATCTTGGCAACACTACACACTGGGGAAAACACACTAAGATTTATTTGGAGTATTACACAGACTCAGAACTAAACTTTCAATAAAATCTGGGGGGGGGGTGTTTTGTGTTTGTTTGTCATCCTCTGTAGATGAGGATGACCTGGAACTTCTAATCCTCCTGCCTCTACTAAAGCTCTTGGGCTTTATTTTATACAGATTGTAGAGTAGGGGAGTGCCCTAGTTAGGGTTCTATTGCTGTGATGAAACACGACCATAAGCAACTTGGGGAAGCATATGGTTTATTTTGCTTATACTTATACATCACTGTTTATCATCTAAGGATCTCAGGACAGGGATTCAAACAGGGCAAGAGCCTGGAAACAGGAACTGATGCAAAGGCTATGGAAGGGTGCTGCTTCCTGGCTTGCTCTTCATGGTTTGCTCAACCTGCTTTCTTATAGAATCTGGGACCACCAGCCTAGGGATGGCACCACCCACGATGGGCCCACAATGGGTTGGGGCTGAGCCCTCCCTTATCAATTACTAATTAAGAAAATGCCCACAGCCCAATCTTACAGAGACATTTTCTCAATAGAGCGTCCCTCTTCTCTGGTAACTCTAGTCAGTCGTCAAACTGACATAAAACTATCCAGGACAGGGACTAACATGTTCATTTTACTTTTATCATCTATTTGACATGTGTATGACATTGTATTTGTTATATTAATTCTTATACATAGGCTTAAAATAAACTTCTAAATGGTGCTCAATAAATTCTTGTTGATTAACTCATTCTGTTAAGGAATACTACCTGTACCCTCCCACTCCACCCCATACACACAGGTTTCTCTGAATAACTGTCCACCAGCTGTCTTAGAATTCAAACTTGCTCTGTAGACCAAACTGCCTTGAAATCACAGTTCTGCCTATCTTTACCTCCCAAGTGCAGGGACTGAAGTCGTGAGCCACTATCTAGTTGGAGCTGGCTCAGACTAGCTTGTGAGAGCTGAATGGTCAAATTTCAGGTGTTTTATGACCCAGGTGACCTCAAGTTGGTAGTTTAAAATGGACATTTGCAAGGAAATTGGCAAATGCTAACCATTGATCTTTGATTCAGTATGTGGTAGTTGGATTCAACTAAATGTAGAACAATTGAAATATGTCCTTATAATTGTTTCCAGAACAACCATTTAATAACCCCCATCCCTGCCACCAAAGATTCAAATAGACATTTAGACCAAAGATCAGCAAATCAATTCCTGCTGAATATTTTGGACAGGGACCACATGGCCTACTGGACCCCTATCTTTGGAGAAAGTTAGAGATCCTTTATCTAGAAAATCCCCGTCCACATTGCCAAGGGTCCTTTATAATTTGATTCTGACAGGCTAACATCATGGAGGTTAATTAATGACACCTTATCTTCCTAACTGATGGTTGATTGTGATCGCCAACCTGACTAAATACACCTAAGGCTCACTGCTGGCCATACCTCCCTGAGAGGTTTCTCTAGAGAGAAATGATGGGAGGGATACCCAGCATGAGTGTGGGCAGCACTATCCTAGTGGCCTGGGGGGTCCTGGGTTCAATAAAAAGGCAAAGAAGGGGAAGTTGAGTGTAGGCATTTCCTCTTTCCGAGTCTTGGTTCACAGTCCTGCGACCATAGCAGCAGGCTGCTCCCATGCCAAGTTTCCCACACTATTTTATTTTCTCAAACCCTAAGCCCAAATGACCCTTCCTCCCTTAAGCTGCTTCTTGACAGAAAACTGATTAGAGCAATGAATGAGGAAAGCAACTTCATAAACCATGCCTTGTTGCTAAAACTCCTTTCAGGGGACAATATAAGCAATGGCTACCCCTTCTCCTAAAGTCTCAACAACAAACCAAAGCATGAGTCACCCAAAGTTCACTAGAAGAGCTCAAGTTTATTGGACTTCCTTACAGAGCATAGGTGAAGCGTCTTTACAGGGACATGGGTACTCCAGGGAAGTCTTGATGCTGTGGGGATGAGGCCTCAGTCAGTCTGTCTGTCTCTGTCTCTGTCTCTCTCTCTCCAGTCTACTTTGGCCTATTTACTCTAGACATTCCTGGCGGCTACTTGCAATTAAGGCAGCATTGTAAACAACAGGTGGTAGAGAAAGGCTGGCTACTCCCGTGAGGGTCTTGTGACCTTCCCTACCTTCAGCATGGGGTGTGGTAGTCAGTAAGGCCAGCTGGGAGGAGCCTTTTCCAAGAAAATGCAGCTGAACTACCCAAGAGGGCAGTTGCTTGCGTGGCTGGGAGAATTCTCATTCACAGCATGCCATAAACATTAGAGATTTTCAGAATTAAATTATAGACAATTACAAGGGTATTCTATAAATACACCAGTAGATGTTGTCTACAACTAATTTATTTATCAGAGCAGAACAGGTCGGGATTCTAAAGGACAACGGAGTGAAGACTGGGGGAATGTGATGTGAAAACAGAGAAAGTTAGACAGGGAAGGTGTGTGGGGGGGTGGGGGGGTGGTTATCACAGAAGGCAGCCTGGGTTAGTGCACAAGGAGACTACAGCATGGAGGGAAACCATACAACAGGGGAACTAATAAAGTTGGAAAGATATATATATATATATATATATATATATATATATATATATATATATATATATGAGAAAATTCCAAAATCCTTGCTTGCCCAATGGGGGAACTTTCTACCCCAAGAAGTAATAATTTTCTCACACCTAGACATAACGCTTATAACTTCTTCCTGTGATTGAACGATGCTGGCAGAAATTTAAGTGATATCAAGTGACACTTGTATCGCCATTTTATACTTCGAAACTCTGACCCAGATTTCAAAGAGCTCTGCTAAGAAGTGTTTATGCAACAGTAGTTAATCATAGAACAGGGTTCGATGGCCCAAGAGCAGAACTATGGAATGTCTCTGCATATTTGGGTCACGGTACACTGTCAAGAGTTCACATTTGTGCAATGCTGGTTAATATAAAGTGCCGGACTGTATTACACGTTATCTTTACGAATATATGACGTGGGATCCATACGTGAAATAACTTATGTGTGCCTACATTATGCCGAAAATACCTTTTCAACCATTATCCCTGATGCCACCTCAAGCCAGAATTGTACAGTAACTTAATTGGACAGAATACAAAAGGCACACATCATCTAGGCTAACTCCTACCCGCTGGGTGGACAGTCGTAGGCATTCTGTTTCTGCCCCCACGCAGCTTGGAAGACAGACAATATGGGTTGCCCTATCTTCTGACCAAACCGGTTTGACTCCAGGAGGGAAGCTCCGGCCTTGCTGAAACAGTGCGTGCCTGCGGATGCACAGGTTGTTCACTGGCCTCTGTTTAAAGACCTTTCTCCATCGGTTTAGCTTTCAAGCCCTGAGCACGAGACAAGGCAATCGCAACTCCTTCCACCCGGGCACCAACACTATGCTTATTAAAATAAAGTAGCCCGCCGCTATTTCATAAGCCGACGCCCACGAGGACCAGGTGGGGAGGATACCGGGACCGTGAGCGATGGGCCAGACGTTTCTAGCAAGTTCTCTGGCCGTGACGTCATCTTAGCGCACCATCACGGTGCCTGGCAGAAACCCTGTTTGCATTTCTTTCATTGAAAAACGGGAGACGCGGCGTGGGCTTAGTTCTCCCGCCGTGCACAGCGCTCCTCCGACCTGGAGGAGCCCGCGTTTCGTCCGCCGGTCAGGAAAAGAGCGAGCGAGCGCTGCCATGCATGAGTCGGCTCCTTGGCCAACGCGCTACCCGGCGTGCCTCGCGCGGCCAGCCGCCAGGAGTCGGCGCGACGACCAGCGCGTTACCCAGCGTGCCCTGCGCGGCGCCGGCGACGAGCGTGGGGGAGGTGAGGGAGGAGGAAGCGGCGGCGACGCGGAGAGTCCCCGCGTCCACACGGCAGCCGATCGCCCACCCGGGGCCTGCACCCGCAGCCCGCGTCCACGCACCCTCGGCGGCCCCGCAGCCTGTCACGCCTCGCGGACCCGGCCGCAGCCCCCCCCCCCGTGTCGCGCTCTCCTGAGTCACCGCCATGGCCGAGAGCGCAGAGAGCGGCGGCCCACCGGGCGCGCAGGACAGTGCGGCCGACGGCGGCCCCGCCGAGCCCAAGATCATGAAGGTCACGGTGAAGACACCTAAAGAGAAGGAGGAGTTCGCCGTGCCCGAGAACAGCTCGGTCCAGCAGGTGAGGGCGCGGGACGGGCGGCCGCCGCGTCGCCGGCGGGGCGGGAAGGACGGCCTGGCCGGGCGGCGGCCCCGGGCAGCTCTGGTCGGGCCCCGCTGGGTTCCGCTGCGTGAGCTGTGCGGGGCCGGGCCGGGCGAGCCGCTGGGCTGCGCTGCGGCCGCCGAGCTCCGGGCCCCGGGACCCCACGTCTCACAATGGAGCCGGGCGCTGCGGGGCGGCTGGGCGCGGGCGGCGCTCGTCCTTTGGCCAGGCTGGGTGGGGGTCATTGTTTCACCTGCCTGCTAGTTGGAGAGATTTGGGGGGCAGAAGCACGTGGAGGGTTGGGTCTCGGTTTTGAATGCTGAACTCCTTCCCACCACCTTTGAGCCTCCCATATAAAAATTATGACGTGGAACTTGTTTTCAGTCACATTGTGATAGCTCACGCCTGAAAGGAGAAAAGTAAATGACTTTGATTCATTGGCGACTTGCTGTTTCTGTTACAATACTTCTGTCATCGCTTAGCTGCCAGTCATCGGATAGGTTATTGTTTGATCTTTAGGGAGAAGAGACCGACACTTGGCTAGGTCTTAGCGGTTGCAACGAACCCGCAAGAAAACACAGTCTGTGATAAGGGGATTCTTATCAAATAATTGCTTTAAAGTCTATTCAGGCAAACAAGTCTTGCAGTTAATTAAGAGCCTTGGGAGAACCAATCATGCATGTTTCAATACAGTCTAGGGCACTTGAATTGTTGACAGTATCAAACATTGTAAACAGTTTTATGCGAGGAAGCAAGTATCAACCACTGGAATGTGCTTTTTAAGTTCTCTCAAGGTTTATCTAGTTCCAAAGGTGAGGTCGGGTTTTTCTGAAGCAGGAGGGTGTGTGCTTCAGAAAACTCTCGATTGAATCATCACCATTCCTTGTTAACGCTGCTATAAAAAAGTTTACCATCTTTATATTTCCAGCAGGTCTGTATGTCACCCACAATTGACATTTTCCTGCGTTTTCTGTATCACGCATCTCTTATTTCTAAAATGCACTTTAAAATTGTAAATACCAGTATTACCCTTATAAGGAAGGCAAGCAACGTGCGTGTTAGTGGCTTGAGAACAACTTTTTTGAAAAATGGTATTCCACTCAAGTTTGAGGCGCAATGATGGGACATGGTTGCCTTTGCTGGTTTTTGAAGATCCATCTACACCTGTGTCAGCCAAGCACGTGATAGCTGAAGTCTGTTACAGTTGACTGCACACTTTTTGTCTTCCGGTTTTCTCTTCAGTCAATCTTTTGTCACCCCTGTGAAGATTTTTTTTCCCCAACAGAGTTTGAGTTCACATAAGCAGAGTCGTCTCTAATGTGGTCTTTTGGATAAGGCTTTTTTTCTTCTTTCTCTCACTCAGCATATTTTTTGAGATTCATTCTTGAGAAGGTCTGTACCCTCCCACCACAGAGATTTGCATACTAGGCACAGGCTCCAGTCTACAGCTGACCCTTGTCCTCAGCTCAGTACTTACCTGCTCAGTGCCTATGCATACCATGAATGTGCCCGGGGTCATAGTTTTTTCAGCTGGTTGTAGTTCTTGAGAACAGCAGCCTCATATAAACCCTTTAGAGACCAAATGCTTTTTATCTGTACTAGAGTAGCTCTGGTTACGCTTTAGGTCTTTGGTTTTTTGTTGTTGATTTTGTTTTGTTGTTGTTGTTCTTTTTTTAAAGACAGTTTTTCACCCTGTAACTCCGGCTGTCCTGGAACTCTCAGTGTGTAGACCAGGCTGGCTTCAAAATCATCTGCCTCCCAAGTGCTGGTATTAAAGGCATTCACCACCATGGCCTGCCAGTTCTGTTTAGTTTTATAAGAAACCTGAAAAGTGTACTATTTTGCAGTTCAGTCAACATCATATGGGTGTGTGCTCCTGTCCCTCTGTCTCCTTGTTAATATTTGGTATGAGCAGGGTTTCCTGTTCTTGTTGTTGTTTTTTCATTTTTGTTTGTTTGTTTTTGTTTTTGTTTTTGTTTTTTGAGACAGGGTTTCTCTGTGAAGCCCTGGCTGTCCTGGAACTCACTCTGTAGACCAGGCTGGCCTCGAACTTAGAACTCCGCCTTCCTCTGCCTCCCACCACTGTCCAGCTGTGTTGTTTTTAGTTGTAACTAGTGAATGTGCGGACATACTACATTGTGAAGCTCCTGAGTCCTCCTGAGAGCCCCAGTTTAGATTTCCGTCTTCCTGGCTGCTTCCACATCTTATTTCAGGACAATAGAAATAATGCTTTATAAATAGAAAAATTATTTGGGTGAATAGGTTTGTGGGTTCTTTGTTTTTGTAATAGTGACACTAGAATTATAAATTCTGTGGAAGCTTATGTTTTACTATGCTGTAACTGAAAATGACTTTAATGGATAAAAGTAAGGCTTTCCTAAGGTAACTTATTCTAATGTTGGTTAATGTTTAAAATTTTATCTGTTGTTTTCTGTGGGCGCAGAAAATGTGATAAAAGTTGAAAGCATAGCCTGCACCACCATTTGAAAGCACATCACATGCTGGCTGAGTCTGGGAGTGCATCAGACACAGGGCCAGAGGGCCATCAAGCAGGCTTCAGGTGCTCATTCGTAAAGATCTATTCTTAGCACAAGAAAAGGTCTGCCATTCTGTAAGTTAGACTTCCCTAATAGAACTTACTAGGTTTGGTATTTGCTATAAAGTTTGTCGCTGAGTAATATTTGAAGGCAGTAAGATATCCTTGTAAATGGTTAATAGCAATTGTGATTGGAGCTGAAGTCATAGTTGAGTGTGGGAGCATGTGGTTCAGGGGACCCTGTGTTGAAGCCTCAGCGCACCCCACAATCCTCTCTAATGGTAGGCTGATGTGGTCAAATGTTGGATTCTGAAAATTCTTAGTCTGGGAGGGGGAAAGGAGTAAAAAGATAATATTGAAGGCTTATGCTGTTAGGTAAATCACATTTTAAAATGTTATTTAAGTTAGCACACAAAGGAATGGGTTCATCATGGCGAGAAATCCTCTCTCTCTTTTTTTTTTTTTTTTAAAGATTTTTTATTTTATTATATGTAAGTACACTGTAGCTGTCTTCAGACACTCCAGAAGAGGGCATCAGATCTTGTTACGGATGGTTGTGAGCCACCATGTGGTTGCTGGGATTTGAACTCTGGACCTTCAGAAGAGCAGTCAGGTGCTCTTACCCACTGAGCCATCTCACCAGCCCGAAATCCTCTCTTTTTAAGAGTGTGTGTGTGAGAGTGTGTGTGTGTGTGAGAGAGAGAGAGACAGACAGACAGACAGACAGACACGGAGTGAGTGAGCAAGTGAGCCGGCCCCAGAGCCCCAGGAAGGAGTGAATATCTCAGGTGCCAACCCCTCCCTACTTCCATGCTGTTCTGTTACCAGGTCTCCTTGCTTCAGTAGTCATGGCCAGCTGTGCGCCCTCTCCTGGGATTTTTTGTTGGTGGTAGCCCCCTTGTGAGCACTTTGATTACAGGCCGGGCATTACATGGCCTGGGGCTTTGAATTTCCATCCTCCTTATATTTGTATGGCAAGTGCTTTACCCACTGAGCCTTCTCCACAGGTTAAACCCCCCATTTTCCATTTAAAATCTCAATGTGTCTGTATAGTGTAGGCTATTTAACAATGGTATTTACGTGAGTGTGTTATTAACTAGGTGAGTTTATCTTAAGCCTCCTTGGTAATCTGTAAATTAAGTTGGTAATTTCTACTTATTTAATTTTGGGAAAGGGTGTCACTATGTAGAGCAGGCTGGTCTGGAACTCCTCTTCCAGTGCGTCTACTTGAATGTTGGAGTGGTTTCTGTGGCTTCTGTTGTATTGTTCTGGGTAGTACCTTACTCAGAAGGCTGGTTTGAAGCAGTAGTGCAGGCTATAAAGGAGTAAGCATGTCCTGAGATTAGGGTTTTGCATGCTCTAACGAATTTGGGGAAGAACTGATTTAGTGATTCTAATAAAGATATTGCTTAACTTTTAAGACTTAAGAGACCATACAGTTGACTTTTTTAAGCCATAAATTATGTCATTTTAAAAAGAACATTCCTAGGCTTGTATAACTATCACCCCCCAAAAGAAACTCTGTTCCTCACTGTCTCAGTTTTTGAAACAAGTTCTCCCTGTAGAGCCCAGGCTGGCCTTCAGTTTGCTATCTCTGCCCCTGCCTTCCCAGAGTGGGATTATGGTTTTGTCTTGTGTCCACCTTACAATGTTTTTATAGATCATCCAAACTGTATTCTAGAAGGACTTTCCTTAGAATAAAACAAAACATTTATTTATTGCTCACATGTGTGTAGTTGTCAGAAGGTAATTTTGGGTCCTCAGGACTGAACTCATGGTGCCCTGTGTGATATCAAACACCTTTACCCACTGACCATCTCACTGGCCCCAGGTATTTCCTATGTTGTGCCGAGGGTACGCCACTATGTGGGTGTGTACCACCTCTTTTTCCTTCCCCACCTGCTGGACATGTAAGTGTATTTTTGTTATTAATAATGTCTCCATGAGAACTCATGATTCATGTGCTTTTCTGTAGACATATGGTTTCATTTTTCTTGGGTGTAGACCTAGAAGTAGCATTACTGGGTCGCATAGTAACTGCATGTTTAATTCTGGGGGGAATTGCCAAAGTATTTTCTAAACAGGCTGTTCCAATACTTTCTCATTGACACTTGCTGTTGACAGTCTTTGATTATAATTGTCCTAGTGACTGTTGAGTATCATCACTAAGATGCTGTTTAGTATTTCCAATAGCCTTTTAGGACAGACATGTCATACATAGTAAATCTGAGATAATGTGTTTTTGTTTTAAATGTCACATTATTTTTGGCAGAGATTTTGAGATTATGAGATATTTGCAACACACAGGAAAACTCAGCTGTCATCTATTAGATTAAAGTTATTTTGCAAATTGGGCTAGATGGATGGCTCAGTGGGTAAAGGAGCTCAGCAGTCCTGACACCTCAAGTTTGAGTTCCAGCTACTCATGGTAAAGAGAACTGACTTTCAGGGGTTGTCCTTGGACCACTACTGTGTATCTTGGCTCAGTGTCCTCCTTCTGTCCACAACAATGTGAATATGAGAACAATTTAAAACAGTCTTTAAAAGTTTTTTGTTTTTTTTTTTTTAGAAATATGTGTATGAGTGTTTTGCCTGCATGTATGTCTATGTACTGCATGTGCCTGATAACCTGTGGATGTCCAAAAAAGTGTGTTAGATCCCTTGAGTCTGGAGTTAGATGATTGTGAGCCACTATGTGGATGCTTAAAACCTAGGTCCTCTGGAAAAAACAGCCATGCTCTTAACATGTAGCCATCTCTCTAGCCTCTGGTACAGTTTATTTTACTAAGAAATTACAGTTGTTTTTCTGAAGACTGGTAATATGGAAAGATAATTTTTGAATTAACATTTTAAATTTTTAATTTTTTTCTTGGTTTTGTATGTTTTTTGTTTCTTCTGATTTTTTTTTGGGGGGGGGCAGGGTTTCTCTGGCTAGACCAGGCTGGCCTCTGCCCAGCTTGATTTTAAGTTTTAATCTCTGATATAATGTCAGGAGTTGAGGTTTGCATAGGTGGCTCTTGGTTGGAATGGTGTCCTGAGACACAGATTGCAGTAGTGATGTCATTAAGAGAAAGGTAGTTGCTGAAAACGTTTGAGGACTGACCCCACCAAGTTGCTATTGCTTCTTGCCTGAAAATTACATTCTAGCTTGCTGGTAGTCTCCGACGTCTGTATTTCTCCCCTCCCGTGAATTCCCAGAGTAGTACCTGAAAATTGTTAATCAGATGGTGGACACTAAGGTCCATTTATCTCAAAATCTGACTTAGTGGCAGGGCCTGATGATGGTTTCCTGCTTCTACATTGTTGTTGATGGCATCCCTCTCCTTGATCTGTGTGGTTCGCCACACTGTCTGTAATTCCTTGACCTGTTCTACATTTTACCTCTGTCTTAGGACTCTGGTACAGCTTGTTCTGGCCTGCCTCCTACTCTTTGTTGGCTTCAACCAATCATTTACATTGTAGAACAGAGGTTGGTTTCTCAAAGAAGTATGCCTGATTGCCCGGGCATCACTGGGGTTAGCTGTGGGTCAGGCATTTTCTCACAATGGCATTAGTACATGTATGTCTGTTCAAAAATTACATAGTTAGGATTGTTTAATGCTTCTCTGCTAGGAAGGGGCTATGATATTGTATTGTTTCTAGAACTTGGTGCATGGTATAGACTCCCTAAGCAGTGTGTTTGTGAGTGAATTTGGAACATTTTTTGCAATGATATGTATTTAATACTAAATATCCATTGTGGAACCTTACTGAGTGAAGAAGCATAAGCAAATGGATATAGCTTTGGAAACCTCATCTCAACCTTCTCTCCCTGAAATCTCCTAACTCAGAACTCTTTCTTTGAAACGGCTGTCCTGTAACTTTCTATGTAGACCAGGCTGGCTTCAAATTCAAAGAAATCCTGTGTCTCTGCTTCCCAGGGTCTGGGATTAAAAATATGCACCAGCATACCCAGCCCAGCTTCACTCTTTTTCAAGATGTGTGTGTGTGTCATCAGGACAGCTCAGGGAGTTAGTTCTTGGGCTGTGGAACCAGGGTCGTCAGACTTGGGTAGCAAGTGCTTTTTCACCATCCCTCTCAATGTCCTCAGTCTTTAAGCTGGAGAGTTCCTCTGACTCAGAAAATGATTTAGTACTAGCCATTTTGTATCAAAGATGGCTTGTGACTGATAACAGTCATTACATTTGTCTCTGGTATGTGTAGGCATGTATGCCAGGGCATACATCTGTGGGGATTGTTCTCTCCTCCCTCTACCACATCAGGCCGGTTGAGCAAACGCAGGTCTTCAGGCCTAGCTGCAAGCACTTGCTGAACCATCTCAACCTCACTGACCCCTGACAAATTTTCAGATGTGTGGAGAAGTCAGTTTTTTGCAGAGTCCATGTTAAACTAGTCAGCGATTGCCAACCAGTTCTTCAGGAAAAACAGCGCTGATTTGTAGTGTTTACTTGTTTGTGTGTAGTAAGTAGTCTCCCAGTGGTAGATTCAAGCAACCGGTATTAAACTGCATCAAAAATTACTAAAATTTTAACAAGCTATTGCTTAACGTGGGTTTCTTAGACAGAGGGCAACCATGGCTGCACAATTCCTGTCTGCCGTTTAGGGCCAAGGAGACAGGCCTCTAGAAACAAGGCCGACTTTGTGTAGCCCTTTACTGAAACTGCAGGCTTCTGCAGCTTGTTACAATGCTCACTGGAAATCTTTTACTATGTAACAATGTTTTCTGGTAGAATGGTGTGGGGGCTGAAAAGCAGACGCAGCCATTAAGAGGGCTGTGGTTACTCTTGCAGAGCGCCTGGATTCGATCACTAGCACACACATGCTGGCTCCCAGCCTTCCAGAACCAGTCTCAAAGGATCCAACACCCTTTTCTGGCCTCTATGGGCACCATACACATACAATAAGAATAAAAGTTCTTTAAAAAAAAAAAAAAAAAGGATCATTGAATCATTGGGGCTGGAGAGATGGCTCAGCCGATAAGAGCATCATCGTCTGTTCTTCCAGAGGTCCTGAGTTCAATTCCCAGCAACCACATGGTGGCTCACAACCATCTGTAATGGGATCCAATGCCCTCTTCTGATGTGTTGGAAGACAGCTACAGTGTACTCATATAAATAAAATAATTTTAAAAACAGCATAAAAACCATAATTTTCTTGGCAAGCAATAAAGCTGAATTTAACTTTAAATTTGTTAAGGTAAAAGAAAACCTTACTTTTTTTTTTTAACAGTTTTTTTAATTGTGTGAGTGTATATATGTGTGAATGTATAGAAACCATGGCACCACTAAATTTTTGGTCTAGGTCTTCCCACCTTAATTAGCCAGTCTAAAAACACCTTCAGGGTTGTGCAGAGATTTCTCCTAGTCTGCTGTCATCCTATCAGGGTGACAGTATCGACCACCATATGGCCTTTTCTAAAAGTAAAGGCACAGGTTGCAAATTCCTTATTGGGAATGGTTAAGATCAGAAATATTTCAGGTTTTGCATATTTTTTCCCCTTCAGAGGAGTATGTGCATGCAGCGCCTGTGGACACACACACACACACACACACACACATCATGCGTGCAACAGGACTTCTCTATATAGCCCTTGGTTATCTTGAAACTTGCTCTGTAGAGCAGGCTGGCCTTGGAACTCAGAGAAATCCACCTGGCTCTGCCTTCTGGGTGTTGTCTCCTCCACCACCCAGCTATGAGATTTTTCTTTTTCTCTTTTTCTTATTTTGGTTTTTCGAGACAGGGTTTCTCTGTCCTGGAACTCACTCTGTAAACCAGGCTGGTCTTGAACTCAGAAATCTGCCTGCCTCTGCCTCCCAAGTGCTGGGATTAAAGATTTGTGTGTGTGTGAACATGGGAGGTGCCCCCAGAAGCCCCAAGATGTCTGACTTCCCTGCAGCTGGAGCTGCTTGATCAGGGTGCTAAGGACTGCACTCAGCTCCTGCACTGCTCCTGCGAGAGAAACAAGCGCTCTTAACCGCTGTGCGGTCTCTTTAGCCCCACATCTAAGTTCTTTCTGAGAGCTAACTCATGAGTCAGCCAAGGCAGTTCCCCTTTGAGAAGGATGCAAGCAAGTGCTCTTAGCCTCTGCACCCATCCTATTTTCTGTCAATATGAAGAGCCATGAACTAACATCTCAAATCTGAGGTGAGGTTGGAGTCTGTTGTCTGTGACAATACTTGCCTTTACTTCTTTGAGAGAAGGTGACTTCACATGTGTCTAGCAAGACTATACTTTTGGGTTTTTGTTGGTTTTTTTTAAGAAATTTTCTAATAAGCATCGAATGAGGTGATGTACCAAAAAATTATATACCCGTGCAATAAAATGATGATAAACAAAGAATTGTGTGTTTGTGAAGGCACATCTCTCCTTTTTTGACCTCTGTCTTGTTTAGGGTACAAGGTCTCTTAGGAAACCAGGAAGGAGTTCACAGTTTGTTAAGACTTAAGCTCCGAACTTAAGGTAGCCAAGGATGACCTTAACTTCTAGTCCTCCTGTTTGGTCTCCCAAGTACTGGGGTTGCAAGTAGTGTGCCCAGTTTATGCAGTGTTAAGATTCAGTGTAGGGCCTATTGCATACAGATACGAGGCAAGCACTCTACTGAACCACAGGTCCCAGTTCCACACTTCTCTTTAGAAAACAGATATTGCCTTCTGCTCTCTCTTCACCTGTAAATGATTTGCTTTGCTTTGAGTTGTCTACGATCACAGGTGGATACTGTTCATTTGTTCTTGAATACTGGATTAGACTAAATAAATGTACGATTGAGACACATTTTGGGTGTTTTCATTATTTGGTTAAACCCACCAACATGTCCAGCCTGTTAGATACGTAGTGGAACTCTAAGGTCTTGGTAATCAGATCTAGTGTCTACGATGAAATATGTTTATAAATCTGACTGGCTTTCACTTCAGCCTGCAGTTTATGCAGTAGCCAGTGAATCTCTGTTGTGATTTATAGTCTGTGGACAAGGAAGAACACCTTTCCTGATGTGAGGATCCTTCATTTGGATTGTGTTTCTCGCTAATTTCAGGGAAATCTTCGTGCTGTTTGTGCTGTTGGTTTTATAAAAGATGTATTTACCGAAATGGATGCTCACAGCCAGCTACTGGATGGAACACAGGGTCCCCAATGGAGGAACTAGAGAAAGTACCCAAGTACTATAAGGGGGCTGCAACCCTGTAGGTGGAACAACAACAGGAACTAACCAGTACCCCCTGGGTTTGTGTTTCTAGCTGCATATGTAGCAGAAGATGACCTAA
>NC_034605.1:60868352-60880124 GCF_900095145.1 Mus pahari | reverse complement strand
ATATGACCTAGCACAAGGCAAGGCCTGGGCCAAGTAGTGGGAGTGGGTGGGAAGGGGAACNGNGGTGGGGGGAGGGGTATGGGAAACTTTCAGGATAGCATTTGAAATGTAAATAAAGAAAATAATAATAAAAAAAATATTTTCACTTAAAAAAAAAAAGATGTATTTATTGTTATTATGTGTACATGTGTACACCAAGCACATGCTGACACAGATAGAAGCCAGGGCAGAGTGCTGGGTCCTCTAGAACCAGAGTTGAGATGGCTGAGCCACCACATTGGTTATGAGGAGCCAGACTTACTCTCTGCAGGAGCATCTCGGTGCTCTCTCCAGCCCTCTGCTGATCTGTGTGGCTGCTGTTTTGTCTCTGACTTCTTCACTCTTTAGTGTGTGAATGTGTGTGTGTGTGTGTGTGTGTGTGTGTGTGAAGTAAAATATTTTTGTTCACTTAGAAAGTGGCACACGCCTTTAATCCCAGCACTCGGGAGGCAGAGGCAGGCGAATTTCTGAGTTCGAGGACAGCCAAGGCTACACAGAGAAACCCTGTCTCGGAAAACAAAACAAAACAAAAAACAAACAAACAAACAAAAGAAAGTGGTGTCTTTTCCTGTGTCTCATAAAATGTCACTGGGGTACTGCTTGATAAGGTTCCAATTTTTGAAGTGTGTCAGTGAATTTTGACCCGGTGTCAGCCTGTTTTGTTAAATGTGCTTCAAAAGATGCTTATTGATGAAGTGGATCGGCCACTTGTTTTATTTTGAGTTGTTTTTTTCTTTTTTAATAATTGTGTGTGTTTGTGCAATCACATGTAGACCAGGGTTACTGTATAGACCTCCATCTTAAAGAGGGTGCCTGCCGAGCTCACAGGGGTCACCATCTGCCCGAGATGCCCACATTCTTCCTTCTTTCCCTCCAACCCCTGCTGGGCATGCTGAGGATTTAACCCAGCCTTACCTGTGGGCTAGGCAAGCACTGTCCCAGCTGATCAGCCACAGCCTTAGCCCTAGTTCTCTCTTTCTGGCAGTATGAAGAAGTCGTGTTTAAATACAGCAGTGTGGTCCTGGGGACCTTGGTTTCTGTTTATCCTGCCTGTTGTGTGTACCTTCTCTCCTGTTGCTCTTGGATCAAGTCGTTGGCCTGATCCCAGCGGCCCCCTTTATTAGTTGATAGGTATATACTGTTTTTATGTCCTTCATTAGTTGGTAGGTGTATACTGTTTTTATGTCCTTCATTAGTTGGTAGGTATATACTGTTTTTATGTCCTTTATTGGGTTGGTAGGTATATATTGTTTTTATGTCCTTTATTGGGTTGGTAGGTATATACTGTTTTTATGTCCTTTATTAGTTGGTAGGTATATACTGTTTTTATGTCCTTTGGAGATTCTCCATGGGTTTATAAACTGTTCCCATCAGGAAGTACTTGGAGAAGAATACATGGATCCTGGAGCTCCTAGCGCTGCGTGCCCAGGATCCCACACCGTTCTCTTTTTTTTTGGTTGGTCTCTGTCAAATGACACATGATATAGAAGGGCTTCATAAAGTTGGCATTGATGAAGAATTGGCTAAACAGTTTTTTACTTTTATTCCTTCATCCAGGGTGGTTTTCTTGTCCCTGAGGGACCCTGTTACAGTTCCTAAACTGCCTGCCTACTAGGTGTCACAGTCTCTGTTTATGAGTAAGAAAAAGGTCCTGTGAGCCACTATGTTTGTCTTTACATTTCAGTTTAATTCTGAGGGATTTTTATTGGATATAAAACCCTAGATCGCTAATTCTCCCTTTAGAAAAACATTTATAAGTGCAAATAGGTGGGACCTAGGAGATGCTGCTACTCAGTGGTAGAGAACTTTCCTAGCCTGCAGAAGGTTCTGGGCTTGGTCAGTGGGTTAGATCACATAGTGGGTCCTTTTTCATTTGTCAGCTTTTGCTTGGTAATATACATCTAAAGTCCCTCCACATCCTTTCATGACTTTAGAGTACACCTCTTTTCAGTGCTTATCTGAACACACTACACATTATCTACTGAGGAATTGACAACTATGAGCGAAACCTATGTAGATATACATGAAGGTTTTAAAGTGAATAGCTTGTAAATATAAAGGAGTGGTTGATGAATTTCATTCTGAGAGTGTGTTTGAGGCAGTGGCCCTTCATTCTTCAGTCTCACCCTGTGAAGGCCTTTCTGTTGCTCCATACCCTTGCCAGCACTTGGTGTTGTTGGTATTATGAGTTCTGGGTGTTTTATAACAGATGTCTGTTGTTTATCTCTTTGCTTTAGTTTTACATCTCTGGTGTGATGGGGGAGCATCTTTCATGTTAATTTGTTGTCTGTATATCTCTGGTGAAGTGCCTGCTTTGGTCCATTTTAAAATTGGATTGTGATTGTCAAGTTTTATGATTACTTTCTTTGTGTCTTTGGACACAAAGCTGGTTATCAAAGGTTATCAAATATGCCTTTTGCAAATATTTTTTGCCTCGTCTATTCATCTTCTAATTTCTTGAAAGATGTTTTAAGTGGCACACAATAGGACACTTCAATGGCTGGGGACCGATGAGAGCAGGTTCCCATCCCCTCTTTTTCTTTCCCTTTCCCTTATGTTGACCAGGGCTTTAAAGACCAGGTGTCCTCAGTGCACAGCTCGGCTCTGTTACTGATTTTAGAGGGAACCCTCTACTGGCTCATAGTTTAAGGATGTGCTTGACATACAGTTTGTAGTCACACTTCTGTTTACAAATAAAGGTGCTTGTCTTGTTTTCTTTGCTGACTTTTACCATGGAAGGATGCTGTTAACATGTTCTGGCATTGCCTGTGGCTGTCCCCTGTCAGTTAACCCAGGTGACACTTGACTTTACTCACATGTGGATTCAGCCTCCCATTTACAGATGACGCTTGATCTGCCATTCAGACTTTCTAAAGTCATATTTTGTATTCTTTGAAAATGTGCGTTTGTTTCTATATGTATTTAGATCATGTCCATCTAGCCTTGCTTCCGTCCATGCCCCCTAGAGCCCACATGGACCACTGACTAGATCTGATGGTGTTAGTCTGTTGAGGAGCAATCCTGGTTTTGTTTTCTTCACTTCCTTTACTCGTTTTGGTCTCTGAGGGCCGTGCGAAATGAGGTGAGATATGGCTCTATAAGAGATTGGGTGTTTAGCTAGTTTTCAGCTTTCAAGAAAATGGGGAGTCTTGGGCAAAGCTTGCTTGCAAGTGTGAGGACCTGAGTATAGCTCCCATGTGGGCAGTGAGCATGCAGAAAGGTGCACAGTACCATTGTGTTATCAGGAGAATAAAGGTCAAAGCTGTCGGTGAGGCTCTGGGGAGCCCGCAGCCTTCCCTCCCGTAGAGCTAGGAGGGGAGTGAGATGAGCGGACACCAGCAGTCACCAGGGATGCTGGTGCAGAGATGGGGGAGCTACAGAAAGAAATGGTGATGCAGAGCACAGACCAAATATAACTTGACTATGGCCCAGGAACATGTGCTGAGGGTATCTTGAAAGGCAAGGTCTGCTGTGGAGGTAGTTACAAGATGTTTCAGAGTACAATAAAGTAGTTTTGTCAGTTACATTGGTGGAGATCACAGATAGGTGGGTACAGCGAAGAGAGGAAATTGCTGTTTCAGATGGTTTCTTAGATATAATGGTTTCTTACTTTTTGGATTTGTTTGTTTCTTTTTGGCTTTCGAGACAGGGTTTCTCTGTGTAGTCCTGGAACTCGAGTTCCTCTGTAGACCGGGCTGGCCTCAAGTTCAGAGACCCTCCTGCCAGAGTCTTCCAACTGCTGGGGTTAAAGACGGACACCACCACCACCCAGCAGCTTCTTAGGGTTAGGGTTGGAGGAGGATAATACATTTAAAGATTTTTGATTCAGTGATAGTAGATTAGACACAGAAGTGAGCCGTGAATGAGAGGCTAAGACTTTAAGACAGTTTATCTCTGGTCTGCAATGGTCTTAGTGTCCATAATCATTAAGTACAGGTATGCTGTTTGGTTTTGGTTTTGGTTTTGTTGTTGTTCTGGGCACTTTAGTGTTCAGTACCTTGAAAATACACCAAGTCAGTACCAAGGACCTCCCTAGATGACTGAGTAGGTTAAGGATATGAATGAGTGATACCAAATAGGCAAATTTATAGGCATAAATGTAAATTAGTGGGGCTTTTTGGGAAATGGGGATGGAATTAATGAGTGCACAGGAAAGTGATAAGCAGGTACAGGTTTCTTTTTGAGAATGAGGATGTTCTGAAATTGACTCTTATCAATGCAGCCTATTTCTAAATACACTGAAGACTTTTGAATTACACACTTTAAGTGGCCATATTATGTGGCATGTGAACTATATATATTTGGAGACACAGAGTCAACACTCTGTGTAGCTTTGGCTATTTTGGAATTTCCTGGGTAGACCAGGGTGGCCTCTAACTCACAGAGATCTTCATGCCTCTGCTTCCCTTGAGGTAAGATTAAAGGTTTGTGTCACAATGCCTGGTGAAGCTTTAAAAACATCCTTTTGTGTTGTTGGAATTTGGAGGCAAAAGTAGGAGCATGCCTTAGGTCTAGCGTCTTACCTTCAAATCTTCAAATACTATAAAGTGCTATAGAACTATACTTGTTTATTATGTGTGTGTGTGTGTACCACAATACACATGTGGAAGTCAAAGACTAGTTCTCTCCTACTACTATGAGGTTTGTTTGTTTGTTTGTTTTGGTTTTTCGAGACAGGGTTTCTCTGTGTAGCCCTGATTGTTCTGGAACTCACTCTGTAGATCAGGCTGGCCTTGAACTAAGAGATCCACCTGCCTCTGCCTCCCAGGTGCTGGGATTAAAGTCTTGTGCCACTGCCCAGCATGCATTTTATTGATTATAATAAACCTATAATAAAAGCTACACATTTAGTTAATACATTTTGATTTATTTTGTATATGATCTGTATCGGTTTGGCCTTGAAATCAGATCTATGCTGGAAACCCAGTGCAGCAATTTATTATTAACACCATTTGGGGCCAAGTCTTCAATCCCTTTTCTCTGTGTCTAAAAAAAAGATTCCTCCTTATCCCAGAGTTCCTGTGAATCAAGGGAGCAGCAAAAGAGTGGCCACCACTGCTGTGCTCAGCGCTTGGATTTTATGCATTGTAATTTAAGCCTTATAAAAATATTGTCTTTATTATTAGGAACTACCTAACAGATGGCCGAGTCGTGCTGTTTCCATGTAGAGTGCTATAGAATATAAATGGTGTTTTGTGAAGATTTTTCTTTTTAAGTCACCTGGAAATACCTAGGTAAAAAGATTATATATCACATAGTTTGTTTAATTACCTGCAGAAGCTGATGCATTTCTGTGAGATTGAGGCCAGCCTGGTCTACATAATGAAATTCAAGATAGCCAGGGCTATGTAGAGACCTTTCTCAAAAAATCACCACCAACAAAAAGATTATAAAACATATAGTTTCAAATGGGAGGGGGAGCTCAGATGAGAAAGTTCCAAAATATTTACTGTAGTACATTTTATATGCATATACTTTTTGGCCTTTTCAAAAGTTTGTGTGTATGAGTTGAGAAGGTAGGTTGTAAAATCCAGGTTGTTGGGTGACGTGCTCAAGCCTGTGATGCCAGGACTGGGGAGGCTCCACTGGGAGTTTGAAGTCACTCTCTGCTGCAGAGTGACATCGTGTCTCAGAACCACACCGACCACACAGAATTATAGGTGTGTATGCAGTGTTGAGACTTACCTTGAGAGTTTTGTTCATATATAAATGTACAGAATACGTATAGCTCACTGTTTCTCAACTCTGATCATAACATGCGGCTGTGTTCCTGATGATGCTGTGAGCGTCTCAAGCCTTAGATGCGCAGATGCTGAGTCTCCCTCTCCCACGTGGTCTTGAGTCTGAGACCTTTGAGTGACTACGATACAGTTTAGATTTGGGATATTTTTAAATTAGGGTCACTTACTGATGTTAAAGACAACTTAGCGGCTTCCAGAAGTATTTCCGGTCTGGAACACTGAGCCCTCCCTTCTCATTGGATTCATGTCTGTGTACCATGTTTCCTTGTGGCAGTGCTGGCTTCTGTAAGGTAGTGGGTAGACTTGTAATGAAGAGATTCTTCAGGTTTCAATTGTGGTGCTCTGGTGTAGTCTGTTACTGTGGGTTCCCAGGCCACTCTGAAGTTTTCTAATTTGAATGAAGCCTGGATATTCTGGATATTTTAGTAGAGACTTAAGGAATGGTAAGCATTTGTCTGCGGTGTCTTGTTCTTTCTCTGCACTTGCAGGCTGGTCTGTTCTCCAGCAAGCAGTTCTCCAGGTTTTCCTGATTTCTTCCTAATATTTCTTTTGTTTTTCAGTTCTGGAAAGCCTTCTTCACTGTCTTTGTGCTTTCTTTGTTTATAGTTTATTTGAATCTATGGAAAAGATTTCCCTGTTTCTTTCCTATTTGCTTTTCCATGTTACTGCTTGGCAACAGGCATTGAGTGAAAGAAGTGATAAGGATAGTAAAAATGGCTGTGAATGTGAGCTTGCCAGTGTGTGTGTGTACTGGAATTCAAAAGAGAGGGGGCTAACTATAGAGATTGGGGTGGGGGGACAGTTACAGTAAGCTTAGCGAAGCCCCTTTGTGACCCCCAACTACATTGGGTCCTGTTGGCAAAAGAAGGAAACAAACATCGTGTCATCTCCATCTGTGCAGGAACCACAGCCCTGACATCTGGAGTGAGTCCTTCCTGTTAAGAGACAGGATGGTTGTACTCTGAGGAGGAGGTGTAGCGTTTGTAGTAGGGCCTCTGGAGGAACTTCTACAAACTAGTCTGGGTGGTGCTATACAAACTTCTATGTTAAAAACACATATGTAATTTATTTATTTATTTTTTATTTTATTTAGTTCAAAGAAGAAATCTCTAAACGTTTTAAATCTCATATTGACCAACTTGTGTTGATATTTGCTGGAAAAATTTTAAAAGATCAAGATACTCTGAGTCAGCATGGGATTCATGATGGACTTACGGTTCACCTTGTCATCAAAACACAGAACAGGTATGTCTGTTTAAATAACCAGTTCAGGCTCTAAGGAGCTTTCCTTGTTAGTACTTAAATGGTTTAAAGTACCTTTCCTTGTTTCTCTTGAGTGTTTGGTGAAAAACAACATTGTGACTCCATGCCTTCCTAGTATCTGAATATTTCTGTGGGGAGGGTTGGGATGCAGATTCATGGCTGGCCCCCATTTAATACTTTACAAAATTCAGCTGGTTATTACGTAGAACATTTTGAGTTAGGTACCAACTTGTTTTTTTTTAGCTGTTTTCTTTAGGGAAAGTTTTAGACATGGTTTCTGTAACATGTTAGCAGAGTATAAATCATTAATGTGTGATACATTTTTGAAAGAAACTTATTATTGTACTGGATACCATCTAAATTTTTGTTTCATTATTAGCAAAAAGGCTTCATCAGACTTACTTGAATTTGGAATTTTCTTAATCTCATTCCACTATACAAATCATCTCAGATGATGTACTGGAGTAAATGACTGGGGCCTCCTAACCTTAGCAGTTTATTAGTGTTACCTTTGTGGCTGGCCTTGACTTGCCATGCTGCCTAGCAAGGGTTAGCCTGCGTCTGTGACTGTGTTGCCACACTGGGTTTCTATTAGAGATGGACGGAAGGGCAGTCCAGTCCAGGCCTCCTGAGCACTGGGGTCACAGGTTCACTCCCTGGGAACAGCCGGTCTTAGGAGTCTTCCAACGCTTCCTTTGCTATCCATGTGACTGCAGTTGAAAGCCTCGCAGCGAAGTGTCTTACAAGAGCTTGCTGTAGCATTTGCTCTAGGAGCAGCTTCTCTGTCATGCACACCCTAGCAGGCTTTGTGCTGTCCCCCAAGAACTGATGAGGAAGTGTGTTCTTCCTGTGCTCCTGTATACTTGATAGCTTCTTGTATGAGAGCAGTATAGCACAGAGCACACATATGCAGACATGGTGATTCATGCTGGGATATGAAGCACGTGTAAGGTAGATTATGATTTCTGAGATGTTGAAGTGAAAACTAGACCTTTGAATCAGTAAATGATGTAACAAGGTCCATAATCAGATTGGTGTCAGATGAGGGAGACTTCTCTAATAAAGCCTGCTGTTCTAAAGAACTCTAAAGATGGCACCCAGTGGTTAGTGTCAGAGCCCTGGCCCCAGCCAACTGAACAAGCTGGCTCCACTCCTTGTCCTCATTGAAACAGACAACTAATGCTGATGATGAGAAGAAAAATCCATTGAATGCCACACTGAGAAGAACAAGATAGAGACCAATGACAGCCTTCCCATCCCCATCTTCTGAGTCATGACATAAGGTTAGGCTTAAATAAAGGGTAAGAGGCATACATAACTAAGTAGTCCTGGTAAAAGAGAGGCCCTGCCTAGTGACCCATCTTTGTCTTGGCTTCAGTCACTCCTACAAGGTGGTCTACCTACCCAGTTGTCAAAGGCTGTGATGAGATCACTTTCCAGCTGGCAGGCTCGCCCTGTGGCACCAGGTCTCCAGCCTTTCTTCCTCCCAGCATGGAGTTGCAGAGAAAGTTCAGCTCCTTGGATCATTATGTCAGTAGCCTGGCAGTCAAAGGGGGAGACGCGTGAGACTCTTGCCTAGTTATAGAGTGATATCAGAACCAGCCCACTCAGCCAGCAACTCTCCCCTTTGTCACAGCCGATGCCTTGACAGTCCATCAGCTTTTATGCCTGCACATTGTGTGTCTGTGTGTATGGGATGTGCACATGAGTGCCTTTGAAGCTGTAGTAGTTACAAGTGGTTGTGAGCCACCTGATGTGAGTGTTGGAAACTGAACACTCAGGAAGAGCAGCAAGTGATCTTAACTGCTGAGCCATCTCTCCAGCCCCTTTGCTGTATTAAGTTTTCTACCTTTAACAGTTTCAAGAATGTAAGTTAAACTACTATTAACACTGTGGAACTAGAAAATTGATTGTTTGAGCTCTGTGGATGGTGGCCTTCTGCGGGGTGATAACTATTTGGCTTTCCTGTATAATCACTGTGATTGAAAGCAGTGACACATTTCATGTATGTTGTATTCAGAGAATAGAGGCAGTAGTAGTTTCTTAAAGTGTTACTGTATTCTCAATATTTGTTTGTGATGCTTAGTCATTTCAGGCAAAGTATTGATGGCATTCTGTTTACAAGAGCTTACTCTTTGTTTTTCTGGCTATTGAAATTTTAATTCTTTTTAAAATAATGAGTTCTGCATCCTGCATTGTTATTTATTTACACTAGGCCGCAAGATAACTCAGCTCAGCAAACAAATACCACTGGAAGCAATGTGACCAGTTCACCAGCTCCCGATAGCAACCCCACATCTGGTTCTGCTGCTAACAGCTCCTTTGGTGTAGGTAAGTTGTGAGTGTGTGTGTGTGTGCATACATGGAGTAAAGTTCTCTTCCTCTAAGGGCAGTTTAACTAGTGACGTAAGTCATTTGACAAACAGCCTTGCAATCTTTATGTGGTTTGCTTCTTTAGTCGTGTTTTAAAAGTGGTTTGGGATGCAAGTGTGTTTGTTTATCTTGTATTTATATTTAATAAGTGATAAATAACCCTCTTTATAATAAAAGTGATGTAGCCTATGTATATGTAGTAATCTGAGCACCACATAATTGCATCAGAGGATATAGTTAATTGATGCTGAGCTGTGATGAATTCAGTAATAATGATTTTCAGTTAAACAAGAAAGGTACCAGTGACTATCCTGGTTGTTTGTTCTTGTTTTCTCTTGTGTTTTGTTTGAAAGAAATCTTGCAAATATGGCTGAGCTCCCTCAAACTCCTCCCACAGTGGCTCTCCTGGTGTTGAGACTGTAGGTATGCAGCATCATCACTCTGGATGGGACTGACCTGGGCTGGAGAGACAGCTTGTTGGTTAAGAGATGGAGAGACAGCTTGTTGGTTAAGCGATGGAGAGACAGCTTGTTGGTTAAGCGATGGCCTCCTGTTTGCTCTTGCACAGGACCTCGGTCAGTTCCCAGCACCCATTCTGAGGCTCATAACCATCTGTAACTCACGATCCAAGGGATCTGGCGCTGTCTTGTGATCCTGGGGACACTGGGTATGCATGTGGTACCCACAACAAACATGCAGGCAAAACACTCAGACATAAAATAAAAAATAATTAAATCTAGTACTTTAAAAAAAAAAATCTTGGACTGGAGCACTGACTGCTCTTCCGGAGGTCCTGAGTTCAATTCCCAGCAGCCACATGGTGGCTCACAACCATCTGCAATAGGGTCTGATGCCCTCTTCTGGTGTGTCTGAAGATAGCAATGGTATACTCATATACATAAAATAAATAAATAAACCATTAAAAAAATATATCTTGAAAGTACCCTGAACACACGGAAGAGCTGTTTCCTGAGTGTCAGTAGTGAAGCATCTTTTCTCTCAGCCCAAACCACTTTGGTCTCCTCCCTGCCGACCCTGCCTCCTCCCCTGCGTGGTGTATAAGCACTTCTCTCACGGAGCCTCTTCCCCTACACTGTTCTTCTTTGTTCAGTTGCAAAGATTGAGATTTTGGTGAGGACAAATGTTGTGAAGATGACAAAGGTTGGGCTGAAGACTAGCTTAAATGTCTACCAGCCCTTAAGCTGTAGCTAGTGGTTTTCCTTAGGTCTCACTTTCACATATTGGGAGCCACACCTTCTGCCCCTTCCGTGAAAACTTTGGGGTGACTCAATTATTGTATGCCAGTATACAGAGCACGCTTCAGAGCACAGCTGCTGTGCTGAGAGTGCACAGTGCACACAGGTGAGCCTCGGCTGCTGTGCCCCCCCTGCCGTGACTGCAGGGTGGGACTCAAAGTCTCAGCTTTAATCCACTAGGCCGTTTGATGACCAGCTCCATCATCTTCCTGTCATTCCCAGGGCACTTTCAGTCTTACCCCTCCTCAATTTAGTGACCTGTGGGGCCGGCTGTGTATAACAAAAGGCACTCAAAGTGACTGCCTAAGCTTTTAGGAACCCTGTGAGAGATCAGGAAGGAATAAATGTGTTTTATTATACTAGAAAGATTTTAAAAATATGTCTGGTTGGTTTTGTTAAATATTAAAGTTGAGAATTTGGCTAATTTTGATTGTAGGATGTGTTTGAGGTTGGGGGCTGTCCCCTGTGATAAACACTGGCAGAAGCAGTTGAAGTGAGGTAGCTTGTTTTGGCACATGGCTTCCAGCTGGGGACTGCTGCTGGGGGAAGGCCTGTGATGGGCAGGGAGGGTGCAGGAGAGAGCTGATCCGATCCTCATGATCCTCACCGATAGCCTGCTACCCCAAGGGCAAATGAGAAGAGGCAGATTGAGCTATAAATTGTGCTTTATTTCAGAGCGGGTAATCTGGGGCCACATCTAATCTTCGGCCAGCAAATTATATGGAGTTGGGGAGAACAGAAACAAGGTGGTTGATCCTTTCAGAGCTCAGATTTGCCTGTGGTCACATAGCAATTGAGAGTGGGCCCAATGTCATGTCTCCCGTGTTATCCCTTTCATTTATCTCCTATTCCTTGGGTGTCTGGTTTCAAACAGTTCTTGAAACACAGAATAATTAGTGTCTGCTGGTATCAAGGTTCTATTAACAAGAGCCTCTGGTCTTCTGTGGTTGAGGTTAACTCTGAACAAACCATCAGTAGTGTGTGCTGTAGGCTATTAGTAGGGTATACATGCAGATTTCTTTGTCCAGTATGGGAGTACAGTATGTCTTTTTCTTTTTTTTTTTTTTTTTTTTTTTTTTTTTTTTTTTTGACTTATGTAT
>NC_034605.1:60841178-60868251 GCF_900095145.1 Mus pahari | reverse complement strand
CCTCCCGAGTGCTGGGATTAAAGGCGTGCACCACCACGTCCAGCTCAAATATGTCTTCTTAATACACATATAGAAGTCCCCTATCTTAGCATCAGGAAGTCCCTTCAAATGTACTGCCCATTTGAATAGCCCATTGAGCTACTAGCTCATTAGTACCATGATAACCTCATCTGTGTCGCCGGCTGATGAAGGCTCTCGGGTACACTTCATACCTAAGCCGGTTGCATAGGAATTAAAGCTGAGTAGTATAATAAATAAGTATAGTGAATAACTTATAATGAATAAGTATAACTTTATAAATGAATGATAGGAATTGTTTTATTTTAAATGGTTTTTAAAGTATCGAGTTAATGATTCTTCATATTTTAGTACTAACTTCTGATTTTCATTTTTGTTTTTTCTTCTTTTAAGGTGGACTTGGAGGACTTGCAGGTCTTAGCAGCTTGGGTTTAAATACCACCAACTTCTCTGAACTCCAGAGCCAAATGCAACGGCAACTTTTGTCTAACCCTGAAATGATGGTCCAGATCATGGAAAATCCCTTTGTCCAGAGCATGCTCTCAAATCCTGACCTGATGCGGCAATTGATTATGGCAAATCCACAGATGCAACAGTTGATACAGAGAAATCCAGAGATTAGTCATATGCTTAATAATCCAGATATAATGAGACAAGTATGTAGAAAAGTAGTTCTTTTTACTTAACTAAAAAGTGTGTGTGTGTAAATATAAAATGTTATTTTCTGTGATTCCAGAGGTTGCCTTGTGTATTTATTATAAAGTTAAAGAGAATCCCAAACGTTATTTAAGGAAACTCAGCAAAACAATATTAATTTGGTTTGTTTGAGGTCTGAGTTTTCTGCTATGCATGAAAATTCTTTACAAATCCTCCTTAGAGACAGGCTTTTTGTGCTGGTGTCTCCTTTGGTGGTGGAGGTGGTGGGGGTCCTAGAGTGCAGGGTGGAGAGGTGATTTCAGCGCCCTGCTCCTCGCACATTTCAAACAAAGCAGAAAACCATTTTGAGGAGGGGAAAACCCATCGAAATATATTGTATGGAAAAAATTTTCAATGAAAACATTAGATTGGGTACGGCAGCACACAGCTTTGACCCCAGTGCGTGGCAGGCAGAGGCAGGCGGTCTCTAGAGCTTGAATAAGGTCAGCCTGGTCTACAGACTGAGTTCTAGAACAGCAGGGACTGTGGAGAGAAATCCTGCCTCAAAAATTGTGGGGTGGGGGGCAGTGTGGGTTTAAGTTCATTTTTGGAGATGGCCTGTTTGTGATAGCCTATGAGTATATGTTGTATTTAGAGATGAAATCCACCAGGAATTTTTAGTATTTTACTAATTTAAATATAGCAGAATTTGTTTAAAACTCTTCATTAGCCTCTTTGGTTCTACATTGGATGATCCCTCACCCTTTAAAATAGAGTTAGTGTTTCCAGGAGCTGGGCCGGTGAGATCAGGCCTTTATCAGGTAGACAGCTGCGGATGCTGAGACCGGGAGCGCTGCGCAGTCGGGGTCCTGATAAAACAAAAAACAGCTGCTTAAAGTTCAGTGCGTCTGCCTGGCATTAGCACACGTGCCTCCCACAGGCATTAGCTGAGTGCTGAAGGAATTCCTTAAATAGTTCAGTGCTTTCTTTTAAACTGGAGATTTCTTTCTTAGACACTGGAACTTGCGAGAAATCCAGCCATGATGCAGGAAATGATGAGAAACCAGGACCGAGCCTTGAGCAACCTAGAAAGTATTCCTGGGGGCTACAATGCCTTACGGCGCATGTACACTGATATCCAGGAGCCTATGCTGAACGCCGCACAAGAGCAGGTAAGCACTCCTGCCCAGGCACAGGCCTGACGTGAACAGTCTGTGACTGAGGGTGCTGCTATGTGCAGAATGTGGCTGCACTGAAAAAAATCATTCTATAATTAATGCTTTTCTTTTATTACAGTTTGGTGGTAACCCATTTGCTTCCTTAGTGAGCAGTTCGTCCTCAGCAGAAGGGACTCAGCCTTCTCGAACAGAAAATAGGGATCCGCTCCCCAACCCATGGGCTCCGCAGACTTCCCAGAGCTCAGCAGCCTCGGGTACCACTGGCAGCACCACTAACACCGTGAGCACCTCTGGTGGCACTGCCACCAGTACCCCTGCTGGACAGAGCACCTCAGGCCCAAGCTTGGTGCCTGGAGCAGGAGGTATGTGTGCCTCGCATTGATAACAAGACTGGTGCTGAGGCTATTTATGTATCTGTGTGCATCCCTTTTATGAAGACTCTTTGTTGCAGACTTTTAGGATTGTTTGAGGGGTAGAATTAATATTTATTTAATGTGTTTGTGTGTGTGTGTGTGTGCCATATGTGTACAGGAGCCCCCTGGAAATCAGAAAGAGGTATCAGATGCCTTAGAACTGAAGTTGTACATGTTTTTTGGTTTTTGGTTTTTCGAGACAGGGTTTCTCTGTATAGTCCTGGCTGTCCTGGAACTCACTTTGTAGACCAGGCTGGCCTCGAACTCAAAAATCTGCCTGCCTTTGCCTCCAGTTGTACATGTTATGAGCCATCAGGGTGATGGGTTGAACCAGGTTCTCTGCAAGAGCAGTAAGCTCGCTTGCTCTCTTAACTGCTACTGTCTCTACCCCTACAACATGCCTTGATCTGTGTATTCATTGTGACAGGATCGATCAAACAGAGTTACTATGCTATACAGAACATCTCCAGAGCTCATTTCTGGGAACATTTATAAAGAAGAGTAACGTATTTTAAGATGACAAAATGGTTGCTATTCAAAGAACATATACTGGGTATTTTGGTTTGGAATGAAATGCTCCTCCCAAGTTTATGTGTTAAAGCCTCAGCTGTTGTCACTGTTAAGGACGGTTTTGAAAACTTAGGAGGTAGGCAGGTCACTAGACGAGGGGGTGGGGTCCTTGCATGCATCTCTGCCCTTGCTCCTTTCTTGGTTGCCACAATGTGAACTGTCATTCTTTGCCAAAATTTCCCTGCTCTTGTGGACTGATGTCTCTGGAATTGTGAGCCCTAATAAATTCCTCTTAAAAATCCCAGCTCTGGAGGCAGAGGTAGAAGGATCTCTGTGAGTTCAAGGCCAGCCTGATCTATAGAGTGAGTTCAAGAACAACCAAGCTACACACAGAAAAACCCAGTCTCAAAAGGGGGGGGGGATGGCTTAGCAGTTAAGAGCACTGACTGCTCTTCTAGAGATCCTGAGTTCAATTTGCAGCAACCACAAGGTGGCTCACAACCAACTGTAATGGAATCTGGTGCCCTCTTCTGGTGTGTCTGAAGATAGCTATAGTGTACTCATACATGAAATACATAATTCTTTTTAAAAAAAAAAAAAGAAAGAAAGAAAAGAAAAAAATCATATCTACTATTTTGTCACAGTTGCATAAAAGTAACTAGTATATTGGGGGGAGTCAAAATTAATGACCCAGGATGTATGAAATGATGGCAGCGTGACTGAAAATAGGAAGATAAGCCACATATCCACTTTGTGATGAGGAAGTAAAACGCCCTCATTAGCACCATAATTATACTGCGATCATTAGATACACGCACACTATGACATGAAGACGCTCAGATTTACATATCTAACACCTAAGTTGTTGCCATACTAATTCAAACATCTAGCTCTTGCTTCATTTGTTCTTTGTCTCAGTCAATAAACGATCTTTAGCTCTAGAAATTCATAGAAATAGATTACATGGTGTAATTTTGTGTCTGTGTGCACTGGTTTTGAAATTAATTTATTCTGTGTATATCTCAGATTTGCTGAAAGGTATTTGCTTCTACCTTATGTGTGGCCTTTTTTTTTTTTTTTTTTTTTTTTTTTAAATCTAGTCTCTGTACTTTGTAGAGATGTAGAGCCATAGGAACTGGGAATGAAGCTTGGATAACAAAATTGAGATTCTTTTCAGATAAGATGAAAGCACTATGTTGGATTTTAGCAGAGGCCAGAATGGACTTGGAATTGTGCTGTCTGCTGAGGTGGAATGGGGGTGCTGGTGATGTGCGTGAACGAAGGCATAGTCAGAGATGTGGCTATGTCCATATTTTTCTGGAAGGATTGGTCTTGATGTCACCCTTAGGTAATTGCTGTTGGTAGGATCCTGGTTGTTGCTGAATATGATTTATTTTGTTCTCTTGAGATTTGCTCTGGCTTTTTGAACCAAATCTTAGGCCTGTTTGTGAATTACTGTCTAGATGCAGGTGAGGGCAGGCATAAACTAAGGCTAGAGCCTATGATTGGGCAATGGGTAAAGAAGGTAGGCTGAGAGTTCTGGGTCAGCCTGTCTGCTGGGGGATGTGTAGCCTGGCTCCAGAGCCTGGCTGTTGTAAAAGCATAACAGCAGTCCTTACACAGGGCCATGTGACCATTCTATGTTCAGTTCTTTAGGGTGCTCCATACTGGTTTCCATAGTAGCTGCACAAGCCTATGCTCCCTCGTGCAGTGATTACGTGTGCCTCTTGCATACATCCTCACCAGTGTTTTGCTCCAGCATTCTAGCTGCAGCAAGCTGCAGTCTCAAAGCAGTCTTGGTTTGCATTTCTCTGATACCAAAAGATGCTGAGCTTTTCTTTTTTTTAAAGATTTATTTATTTATTTTATGTATATAAGTACACTGTAGCTGTACAGATGGTTGTGAGCCTTTATGTGGTTGCTAGAAGTCGAACTCAGGACCCCTGCTTGCTCCAGCTCCACTCACTCTGGCCCAAAGATTTATTTATTATTATATCTAAGTACACTGTAGCTGTCTTCAGCTACATCCCATTGCAAATGGTTGTGAGCCACCATGTGGTTGCTGGAATTTGAACTCAGGACCTCTGGAAGAGCAGTTGGTGCTCTTAATCGCTGGGCCATCTCTTCAGCCCAATGCTGAACTTTTTCAAGTACTTGTATGTCATTTGAGGATTGTCTGCCCAGTTTATTATTAGATAGACTGAGTGGATGATTTGAGGTTTGTTGTTTAATTTTGCATTTCTTTGCACACACACACACTCTGTTTTGTTTCCTTTGCTGAGCAGAAGTGTCTTAATCTCATGTTGTCTCCTTGCCAGCGCTTTTGATTATTCCCTGTGCTGCTGGAGTCCTGCTAAGAAATCCATGCCTGTGCCTATGTCTTAAAGTGGTTTTCTTAGCAACTTAAAGGTTTCGGATTAAACATAAAGGTCTTGATCATTTTGAATTAATTTTTGTTAGATTGCAGACACCAAATTCTGCAGGCTCATGTTTGCCTTTGAGGAATGGATTGTGATATAATCAGTTAGCTTTCTTGCCCCTGTGAGCTCTGCCACCTGCAGCATACATGCATAACTCTCTCAGATGAGCGCCTCTTTCTTCACAGCGCCCCCTGGTGGGCAGCCTGAGATCTGAGGTCTCCTCACCAATTTGGCTTCACCTTGACCCTTCAAGGTGCTCTCTCAAAGCCTCCTTTCAGGGTCTAGCCTTGGCCTGCCCCTCCCTCCCTCCTTCCCTCCCTCCCTCCCTCAAACCTTGATCCAGTTTCATGCCTACAAACCAGTACCATGAGGAGGAAAATGCCAAATTCTGCTGATGTGACATGTGACCTGGTTTTCTTAGACATGGCTACAGTGACCTTCATCTGAGGATCAGTGGTGTTAGTCGGGCTTCTGTTTTTAAATATATTTGGATTTTGCTATGGTGACCATTAGATGAGTGGGATCTCCCTCAGGGCCTTCCCCCACAATACAAAGCCCTAATGGTTCTGATTTCTTTAACAATGGCAGTTGCTTCTTTTTAACTGTGAACTTACTCTTTTTTCTGGCCAAGATTTCAATTCACTCAATTCTGCAGGACAAGGCATACAGTACATCCAGATCCTTTGCCAAGAAGGAAAGGCCTGTAGCCTGGTTTCCCTTGTGTCCATG
The DNA here is from genome assembly GCF_900095145.1 of Mus pahari. Taxonomy (NCBI): domain Eukaryota; kingdom Metazoa; phylum Chordata; class Mammalia; order Rodentia; family Muridae; genus Mus; species Mus pahari. Next base: position 60,862,347 of record NC_034605.1, on the reverse strand, counting down.
TTCTCCTGAAACCTCATGAGCTAGACTCCTCCTGTGTACATTTTTGGAGCATTATTGACCTCAGAACCAAGATGCCCATTAATCAGCATCGGCTCACAGCATCCAGGGCTTCTCTAGCCCCTGGCTCTGACTGTTGCTGCCTTCCTCTGGCTGACAAGTCCACTTTCACCCTCTGGGAGTTTCTGATGCTTTCCCCTTTATCATTCTTTGGCATAAAATCTAGCATTTCTTTTTTAACATGTGTCTCACTGGTTCATACAGAGCCTGGTAGCATGTGGTATACCATTTTCTCTCTCTAGTAAGTCTCAGTGGGCTTCAACCTCTGTGTATGTGAAGCTCCTAGGGTTTGTGCTGTTACTGGGAATGTTACCCCTGCCCCCCTAACTTCCTGTCCTTGGTTTCCATAGAATGAATTCAGACAGTGGTGTAGAAGATGAAACATCCTTAAGAGGCACCAGTAAACAGTGGCTAAAGGGACCATTTTTGTTGAGCTACATGTTTGTGAAGATGGTGTTATTTCTAAAGCCTCTAGGATATAAGTCTTTGCTGGTGGTGGATATTCTGTTGTTCATGTTACTGGCAGAATCACTTGATTAACTTTTTTAAAATTATTTTTATTTATTTAGTATATATGAGTGCTCTGTCTGCATGTATACCTCCATGACAGAAGAGGCCATCAGATCACAAATAGATGGTTGTGAACCACCATGTGGTTGCCAGGAATGGAACTGAGGACCTCTGAAAAAACAGACAGTGCTCTTAACCACTGAGCTGTCTCTCCAGCCCCTCACTTGAATTAAGATAATATGTTTATTATATATAATGTATACTTGTTATATATAAATACGTAATAATTGTACATCCAGAAGGTTACTGCTACATGGTAATTGATGTCCTGTCTCTACCCAGGGCTGGAAGTACAGCTCAGATTCTATTCCTTTAACCAAATATCATGCAACAGTAGATTTCAAAGAGTTAAAGAAGGCCAGGTTTGGTGAAGACCAGCATTTGGGAGTCAGGGGGCAGATCAAGGGTGGCCTGATCTACAGAGTGAGTTTCAGGACAGCCAGGATTAAACAGAGAAACTTTGGTGAAGTGGAAAATGAAAGAAAAACAAATTAAGTCTAGAAGAAGAGACATGTTTTACACATAAAAGGGACAACTTCACCTTAATGGACCTCAGAAGAGCCTTGCTACCTACCTCGGTCTTCTCATGAGGCGTTTCTAGGTTTCTCTTCTACAGTTACTGCGTATCTGGAGACACGGGAGGTAAGGCCCAAGCTGGTTATAAGGTGACTATAAAGCCTGCTAATTTCTTATAGCAGACTGGATATGGAGGTTACTTTTACTAGACCAGACACTATAGTTACCTCTAAAACATATCTTTAAAATTGATCTCTCCATCCATGAGTATTCACAGATGTGTGGTGTGTGGCCACATGGCCACAGAGCCCGTTAGATCATCTGGAGCTGCAGGCTGCCCACCTATGTGCTGAGACCCAAACTGTTCGTGAACGCACAGAAGCAAGCGCTCCGACTGTTGAGCTGTGTCTCCAGCCCCGCAGACACCTTGTTCTTAGCTCTTGAGAGGACTGACAGTTCGGTGCCTGTGCTTTCTCCTGGGGCCCAGTGACGACTTACTCTCCTTTTGTGAAGGGTCCATAAACATTGGAATCACATCATCTTTAAATGAAGAAACTGCTCTGTGCTCTTACTTGCTTCTTACCTTTTTGAAGGAAGATGAAGTGTTCTCACTTTAATGACCCAGGGCAGCAGCTTTAATCAGATGGCCTCACTAGGAGGCTGTTGGCTTTGTTTTTGTAATAGTGTGTTATCTACAGTGACAACTTTGCAGCTTTTAAGTTGGGTCTTTAATATGCCATCTTGATGCTTTTACACTTAATGTTGAGAATGTTCATCAAAAGAAGTTAAATAGCAAAAAGACTTATTTTTCCAGTGCAAGCATGCACGTCATAACACTTGGACCTGCACACATCAGCTCTGGGAACGGAGAGATCTTAAAGCTTGACTGGACTCGGCAGATCTCATGTAAACAGTACAATACAGTTTTAGGGCTTTACACAGGAGTCAAGATGCACTGCAGCTCCGGCTGGGTCAACACTAGATTCTCAGCAGCCTTCCTTGGAAATAGTCTTGCCAGCCGGTGGTGGCACATGCCCTTACTCCATCCCTCAGGAGAACTCTAGAGTTAGAAGTCAGTCTGTCTTACAACGTGGGTTCCATGACAGCCAAGGCTGCACAGAGACCTTGACTCAAAATAGAGTGGTTCCGTGAAAAACTGAGACGGTTTTTGTTTTTAAGATTTTACTTTAGGTGTACGGAAGTTGTGCCTGCACATGTAAATGTATACTGTGTGTACCTATTGGATGCCCTGGGATGGTTGTGAGCCTCCATGGGAGTGTTAGGGATGCAATCTGCTTAACCCTGAGCAGTCTCCAGCCCAGAAGTTACATTTCTTTATCCGTTCAAACTTTGTGATTCTCTTACAATCTAGAACAGGACTCTGTCAGCAATATCTTTTAACTTTTTAAGAATCAAGAATTAAGGCTGGAGAGATGGCTCAGAGGTTAAGAACACTGACTGCTCTTCCAAAGGTCCTTAGTTCAAATCCCAGCAACCACATGGTAGCTCACAACCATCTGTAATGGGATCTGGCACCCTCTTCTGGTGTGTGTCTGAAAACAGCTACAGTGTACTTAAGATATAATAATAAATAAATCTTTGGGCCAGAGTCAGTGGGGCTGGAGTAAACAGAGGTCCTGAGTTCAATTTCCAGCAACCACATGATGGGTACAGCTACAGTGTACTCATATACATAAAATAAATAAATATTTTTTTAAAAAAAGGAATCAAGAAGTAACTAGTCAGAATCAATTGTTTAGATTGTTTTTTAGTTTTATTATTGGTGCTATGCCCACTGCTCTTAATTCTAAGAAAAACATCTGTTCTCCCATATGCCTCGTCAATCTCTGTGTGGGTATTTGCCTGCTATGTGTGTCTGAACAGTGTGCATTTAGTGCCTGAGGGGCCTGAAAAGGAATTTGCACCCAGCATTGGAGTAATTAGGTGGTTGTGAGTTGTCGTGTGGGTCCTGGGACTTGAACCTGGGTCCTCTGGAATAGCAACCAACTACTGTGAGCCATCATCTTGGCCCTGCTTCATTTTTTTTGAGACAGGGTCTCATTTTCAACCCCAGACTAGCTTGGAACTTGGCATTCTGCCTCAGCCTTCTGAGTGCTGTGTACCTAGTTGGGATGTTGTGATGAGTGTCCAGTCAGCAGTATCTATGCGTGTTGTAGTCTTTGATATGTAACAGGGTTTGCCATTTCATACTCTGCTGTACCTTGAAGGAAGCAGGGTGGCTCCCTTGGTGCTGGGTTCAGAGCTCTTGTGCCTTTCTGGTGTGAAAGCGCCCAGCAGTGGGATCAGCAAAACAATATTCATGCCACTGGGTATTGGATTTCAGTAGTCCTCAATTTCTATAAGTGTGTATTTGTAGAGATTTTTTCCCTTAACTGTAAAGCTGTAAAAACCGTATTCACTTTGTGGGCTGTGTAAGGACAAGCTGTGAGAGCCAGGTTGCTTTTGTAGGCTGAAGCTTGCCAAGTTGTCTTAAGATATTTTTAAACTTTAGAGTGTGGAAAAGCTAACTTGAAACTTCAAAATATAGAAACACCACAAACACAAGACTCACAGCAAATTAGAAAGATGGATGGAGATACTTAAGTGATAAAGGGGCACTAGTTCAAAATCCAGAATGAAATGAAGAATTAAATAGTTGGTTAACATTATGCTGGCATTCCCCTCAGTGCTGTCAGAACTCTTCTCTCTTTATTGAAGGAAGCGAACTTGTTCTTTTTCGGCCTCTGAAGTACCAGTCAGAATTCATGTGCCTTGGAGCCATTACCAAGTACAATAAAGGTTGATCTGAAAACGGAACTTAGTAACTAGTACTGGGTAGCAACTTTACTTAGGTATCAACACTTACTAAGTGTGGAGGGGGACGTAAAGTAACAATATACACTGTGTCTTAAAACAGAAATACAGGTCTTAATCTGTTTGTTTTTTTGTTTTGTTTTTAAATATATTTTTAGCTAGTATGTTCAACACCCCAGGAATGCAGAGCTTGCTGCAGCAGATAACTGAAAACCCCCAGCTCATGCAGAACATGCTGTCTGCCCCATACATGAGGAGTATGCTGCAGTCCCTGAGCCAGAACCCCGACCTTGCTGCACAGGTGAGCTTGTGACTGTGCCTGAGAGTATTCTGAACTGAACAGGCCTGTGGGGTCTTCTCGGCACGTTGGCTTGTGCTCTCTCAGAACACTAGAGATGTGGACGCACTGCACCTCCAGCTTTGGGGGTAGTTTTAGTGCAGATATACTTGAAACAACCTCATGTCTGCCATTTGTTAATGAGATGTACTTTTAAAAACAAAATCAGACATTTTGAGAGAATCTGCTCTGATCACTGCTGCTCCCCAGTGTGGTGTATGGGGCTAGCTCTCTGGGTGGTGGTCGTGCACCGGGTAGAGCAGCAGCACCCTCTCCGTGCCTGAACAGCCAGAGGGGGTGGAGTGAGCACCCACCGTGGTCACTGCTGAAGGAGTGTAGACTGCTCTCCTTTACAGCATTCTCAGTTATGTTTAAAAGCTTCTCTTCTTTCATTACAATGAATGAAATGGTTTTTATTTTCAAAATCCTGCAGCCACACTGATACAAACAAGGATATAGCAGATGTCGTTGAGGTAGGGTAGGTCCTTGGTGATGACTTATGTAACAACAAATACTTAAAGAACACTGCTTCTGGATAATGTTAATCTCAAAACGTGCATGGTATGGGTTGTTGAGTGGTTTTGAAAGCTGGTTTTGTGAATTTATTAATTAAGTGCTTGATGTTAATGTGTGCTAAGCATTTTTGTCACTTGGGTCCCTGAGATGTGGAGGTGTGTGAAGTGACCTGTATTTTCAATTGTGTATTCGGTTAACCCTGGGTGTGTGCCTTATCCTTACAGTACCTCGTTAGTGAGCACACTGTCTGTAGGGCACCTGGGTGCTTCACAGCTATTGTCTGCTAACTGTAAAGCAAAGCCCTGGCAGTGTAAGGTGATATGTGTATGATAGACGGAGTCCTTCCCAGCTTACAGTGTCGCGTTCACGTTCATAGTGGGTATTCTTTTCAACTTCAATATGTAATTATGTTAAATGTAGAAACTTAACTGTGGAATGGAGGTTCAGGTAAGTGAGGAAAATATAGTAAGTATGATAAATAAAAAGGTGTGTGCGTGTGCGTGTGTGCGTGTGTGCGTGTGTGTGTGAGAGAGAGAGAGAGAGAGAGAGAGAGAGAGAGAGAGAGAGAGAGAGAGAGAGAAGCTTTTTCTATACTAGTTGAGTAATTTAAGATGAAAGTAAATGTGGTAACTGGTTAACAGCCTCGTAACAAACTAGCATTTGCCTGGAAGACTTAGAAAGAGGCGTCCCTGGCCTGGAGCAGCTCCTGGTGATTTATGGTTTACTCTAAAGCACACTCTGTAGCCTTAAGACACCAACTGTTTCCTGCTTTGAAATTAAATAATCCGCTTTGAAGGGGGGGGGAGTGGGGGGGTGTTGTTTTTGTTGTTTTGTTGTTTTGTTTTTTTAACAGGATTTACATACAGTTGTTATTTAGTATGGTTGCCTAATTGAGGGCAAAGATCATTTCCTCCCCAGACTTTGGACAGGTAAACGGGCCATCAGTAATCTTCGGGAAGCAATATGCAATTTGTCTTTTTTGAACCTTGTAGTTTCCGGTTTGCTTATTGTGCATGACGGTCTCACCTTCAGGCAGTCACATTGTGTTAATACTGGTCATATGTTGAAGGCTAGGTGTCCCACGCTTCTACTGTGGTGCTAGTGAAGTGGAATCCAGACGTTAGTTAATCTTGGTGTTCTTTCTCATTTACATCTCTGTGGCTTAGGAATCTAAGCACCCCCCCCCCCCAGACTGTTGGTGCTAGTTTGGGCTGGTTTTCACCTAGCAGCTCCATTTCTCTGACAAGTTGATTGCTGCTTTGTGGTTATTCTGGACCTAATACCCACTGTTAGTGGTGGGCAGGTAGATACAATGGTCCCGGACCTGGGTGTTGTCTGTGCTTGCTGTTGTGTGTTGAGGTTTCTAAGCAAGCCATGTTTAAGCTGTTACATATTGATGTTTCTTTTACTCTGTAGTGTAGCAGAAAGCATCTTCCTGAGAGCCTGGCACTCCCAGGTTTTTTCCTTTCAAAGGCAGAAATTCACCTTTGTTCAAGGAAAAGGAGACAAAACAATTGCTTTTATTTTTTAGGACACTGCATGTCATCCATCACCCACTATTCTCATTAAAAGAGAAGATGCCTGCCTGCCTGCCTTCTTTCCTTCCTTCTTCTCTTTCTCCTTCCTTCCTTCACTTCCTCCTTCCTTCCTTCCTTCCCTTCATTTCTTCCCTTGAGCTCCTTGTGGATAGAACTTCCCTGCTTTTTTTATTTCTGGTCTCCCTCCCTTTAAGTGCCAATTTAGGCACTTGGAGGAAGGTAGAATATTAAACCAGGTACATTACTTGTTTCAGATATTTCCAGTTAAAATTGTTTGAATACTTGCCCCATAGATGATGCTGAATAATCCCCTATTTGCTGGAAATCCTCAGCTTCAAGAACAAATGAGACAACAGCTCCCAACTTTCCTCCAACAAGTGAGTAAGAGAAGACACTGCTATCCTTGTATCTGTTTGAAAGGTTTGGTGGTGATGAGCGTGTCCTTCTCCCTGGCTGACAGATGGCACAGTGCACAGGAGTGTGTGGTTCCATCCATTTGTAGGCACTGAGCCTGACCCTCCCGGCCCATGTCAGTCCTCCTATGAGTTGAGAACTGTGTGGCTTTTGCTCCTGAGGATTTAGGGTTCTGAACGCTTTGTTGATATTATAGGCCGTTTCCCTTCACTGTGCTGACCTTGCAGCGCATCTTTACACACACTGTACAGTTGGGACTAGCTTTGAGTGATAGGAAGGTGCTGCCCTCAGGTTGGCTTCTGTTGTAATGTCTCATTTTCTTCCAAATTGGTAGAATGCTTGTTCTCTAGGAGTAGACCTCATTTTCTCACAGTCAGAATTAGTGAGGTTAAGACTGTTGGTATTGTCACCTTAGGAAGGTTTAAAAAACACTCCCCAAGATTGTCAGTGCTATTTAGAAACATAAAAGTGGTGTTGGTGTTTCTGAAACTGATAGTTGTCGGGGTTCTTACCTGATTGAAATCACTGTTAGGCAGCAGGTCATTACCCATGGTCAATGGTTGTTCTTGGTCTATTGCAGTGGTAGACGCTCCCTGCCAGCAAGTCATTACCCACGGTTAGTGCCTGTCCTTGGTCTACTGCACAGTAGAAACTCCTTCTTGTCTGTCAGGTGTGGGGATTTGAAAGTCAAGAAGCTAAATTAGGGTCGATGCATTGATTTCAGGTTTGCAACGGTTGTTTCCGATGGCGACTAGTAAGATTGTTAGAATAGCAGTAGACAAGGCATGGTCACCGGGTTACCACCATCTAATAAGTTTGCATTTGGCATTGAGTAGAAAATGTTTTCCTTCTGTTGGAGAAGGGGGTGTGTGGCTTCTGGGACAGCTCCTTCTTGTCTTCGCTCTGGAAACGGGTTTATAGCAGGCTTGCTAGTAAGTCAGGTAATGGTTTGTGTATGGAATTTGCTGTCAAAGAGGAGGGTTTCTTCTTGGGAAGAAATATGGTGTCTGGGTGTAAGGTTTTAGATTTTCTTTGAAAATGTTTCGGAGTTGGAAATATGTGCCTGCCTTGCCTTCGGTTCTTTGGTAACCGCTGGGCTTCCTTCTTCCTCAGATGCAGAGCCCAGACACACTCTCGGCAATGTCAAACCCTAGAGCCATGCAGGCGCTGCTGCAGATCCAGCAGGGCCTGCAGACGCTGGCCACAGAAGCTCCCGGCCTCATCCCAGGGTAGGTGCACTTCTCTGAGAATTCGAGAGTTGATATCATTCTGCCTTTTATTTTGGTTATTGAGTTGTTTTTAGTCACTTTTCAAAGTTACATCTGCTTGTTTTTAAGAAAATAACCTAGCTAATATCATGTTAAGGTGTGACCTGATGGGGTTGCCCTGCTCTCCCTAGGTTTACTCCTGGCTTGGCAGCAGGCAATTCTGGAGGCTCTACTGGAACCAATGCACCTAGCACTGCACCTAGTGAGGACACAAACCCCCAAGGGGGCGCTGCTGAGCCAGGACACCAGCAGTTTATCCAGCAGATGCTGCAGGCCCTGGCCGGGGTCAATCCTCAGGTGACGATGCCTTTCTCTACAAACTTTGCTCTCCTTTTCAATTTTTCAAAAAAGGCAAAAAGAAAGCAACAGCCGTTTCCTGTTCAGAGTAATGAAAAGTACATTCAAGGATAATAAATCTAAATACAAATGTTATTGCTGTAGCACATAGCAAAGGAAAGAGTTCTTCAATTTAATGGTATAGTATTAGAAGTGGCCTTATAAAATATGAGTTTTGAAGTACTTTCTTCAAAGCCATTTGAAGTAAGTTTTATTTTGTAAGAGCTTGGCAGAGAGAATCTAAAAACATTGTCAGTGTTTCAGAACAGCTCTATCTAGGCTTCCTATTGGAGCCTGTCCACTGCTCTAGCACTTCCTGTGTGTGTGGACCCTTGAGTGATAGTTTTGCACCTGTGAACATTTGTTGTCTTTCCTAAGAATTTACCATTAAAGGGGCCTGGAGAGAAGGCTGGCTCAGATGTTGAGAGCAAGCACTGGCCGTGCTTGCAGAGTGCCCAGATGCTATACCCAGTGTGTACGTGGAGGCTCAGAGCCATCTGTAATACAGTTAGTCATCTCCTCTGACTTCTGTGGGCAGCAGGCATGCTATCAGACGAGCTGGTACTGTAATTGAAGTACACTTAGTATTAATACAAGAGAAAGTATCTAATTCTAAATTGTCTGCATTCACAAGGCTCTGAAATAGTGAAATGTATTAAGCTTGTTTTACCTTTTGCGGGAAAAGAGAGAAGAGGCATCGGGGAATCCAGTCCAAAACCCTTATGTGTTCACTACAGCCCGTAAGGCTTTTCAAAAATTTGTTATGGTTTAGGAATAAACTATTCTAAAGTAAACTGCTGATCAGTTTTTAAATATGATAGATATTTATAAATTATTTTAAATCATATTTTGCTCATTTGAAGTAAATATGCACTACAAATGTAAGGGTAAATTATAGATTAACGCCTGGAAATTATTACTTTTTTTAAATAATTGCAGATGACTGTATTTTAGGTAAATAACTATTTAATAAATAACCAAATATGGTGGCAGTGTCTGAAGGCAGAGCAGCAATTTAAAAAAAGCTCAGCAGCCCAGCATGCATTATTTAGAAAGCAGTCGATGCTTGCGAGGGTGGCGTGGGCAGTGCTTAGACCAGCTCTCCTTAGAGTGTGCTTCATTGTTCTTTTCAACAGCTGCAGAGTCCAGAGGTCAGATTTCAGCAACAACTGGAACAGCTCAGTGCCATGGGATTCTTGAACCGTGAAGCAAACCTGCAAGCTCTGATAGCCACGGGGGGCGACATCAATGCAGCGATCGAAAGGTTGCTGGGCTCCCAGCCGTCATAGCAGCATCTCTCTATCCTGAGAAAATGTAATTTATTTTTGATAACGGCTCTTAAATCTTTAAAATAACCTGCTTTATTTCATTGGGATTCTGTGCTGTTATAAAGGAAACCAATAAGAAGAATCTGGAGGCGGAGTGCAGTGCGGAGGGCGGGTTTCTGTGTCTTTTTTGGAACAGTGGGAATCAATGTTTCTGGTTAAGGCTGCTGCATGCATCAAACACTTGGCATTTATTGTAATTTTTTTAAAAATATCACCTTTTCTAATTGGGTGAACAAATTTTTGTCCTGCATCTATCCAACTAACTTGCTTTTTAAACATAACCCTATGGTAGTAATTTATGTAGAATAAAGGCATTAAAAAGCAGATCATTTGCGCTCCATGATTTCTGGTACAATATTGCTTATTGTGACTTTGGCATGCACTTTGCAAATGATGCTGTAAGATTTAAACTACTGGCAATTTTGTTTATTTGTATACAATACAAATTATTGCACATTTCTAGGCCATCTAAGCAAAATTTCTGTAACTACAAAAGTGCAGTAAGGATTCCTAATTGTGTAGAATCTTACAGCGTCTTTGGTAAACACCTCTCAGCAGAAGTGCCATTTAGTCCGTGTGGAAGATAAAGAAAAACTAATCCTGGTTATCTCTTTAGGGACATTTAATTGTACAGACAACATAATGTAACAATATCTCAACATTATATAATGACTGTAAATTACCTTTCCTTGTGCCGACTGGAGGAGCACTGTAACATGCTCTCTGATGTGTTTGCTGGGTGTCCTGCTCCCTGTAGGTGACTACACAGCATTGAGTTTATTGAAATGTCGCTTTCACTGGAAGTGCAGATGTTTCGGTTCTAATTGCCATGTAAAAGTAGAGCTGTCTCTTGGGTTTATCAGCTTTCTCGTTCATAGGCAATACCTGGATTTTAAATGCTTAGTGAGCCACTTGTTTCTCAAGTGTTTGGCTAGTTCTATTAAGAAATAGTTGAATGTTGTGCTGTTCAGGGCCTCAGAAGGGGGTGGGGGAGGGGTGAAACAGAATCTATTCTGGATTGGGCCAGCCTGAAATAGGTAATACTAGCAATTAAGATTCTGTGAAGATTCTATGCATATAGTAGTGTCATTCGGGTGAAAAAGAGCCGTTTTAACAATTTTGAGTACGTTTGGCTATTCTATAGCCTCTTTCTTCCTTCCCCAAAGACGTTCTACTTGCCTAACTCTCAAACTGTTGGGGTGATACATTCCTTTGGGACCAGTTAAAATATATCGTTAGGGTCGGTGATATATGTGACTGGCTCTGGCTCAGTATTCTCTTAGGTCACTGTAGTCTTTCTTGTATGGTTGCCCAAAATTATAATGTTAAATAATCTAAAGTGAGTTCAGACAAGTAAAATCAAGGGAAATAGAAGGTGGATTCTATAACTTCTGTAAGTTACTTGATATTAAAAGGTTGAGAGGCAGGTTGGCCCCAGACTGTACACTTTTCTGACACTTTACCTGGGAAGAAAACATGTACAAAGGTCAGGATGGAGGCATGACTGAGGAGGTCGGCACAGCGTGCATGTGTGTGCGCTCTCTGCCTTACGCCTCAGTCTGTGGTTGAAAGACTTTGTACTGGTGAATGGCAATATGCAGGTGGGGCAGTGTCAAAAGCAGTTTGATTTATTAATCACCAAATAACAATAAATCTCCAGCTTTTACACTTGGTTGTCTCGCCTCTTTTGTAGAAAAATGTCTTTGTTTTTCTCAGTCTCAATGTAAAACATATTGCTTTACCTAGACTCTGAAAACTTAAGAGATTTCTTTTGTCTGGGAGCTGGGTAGTGGTGGTGCCTCCTTTAATCCCAGTGCTCAGGAGGCAGGGGCAAGCAGGTCTTTGAGTTCCAGGATAGAGAAACACTATCTCTTAAAACAACAACAACAAATTGTTTTGTGGGCTCTGGGGGTTGTTTGTCCAGCACAGTCTTACTCTATAGCGGTGGCTACTCTGAAATCCATTATGTGTCCCAGACTGGCCAGGGGTCTGCACTGATCCTAAGTAGTGAGATAACAAACCCGCAAGGACAGAGCTACTACAGTGAGCCATCAGTACATTAGGTCTGCTCAGTGTGCATTTGGCTTGATGTCTTCAGCTCACAGTCAGTTTATCTAGGAATGACCCCCATGTAAGAACAGCAGCGCCTGTGATTGGGATTCTTAGAAGGGCAAAGAAGGCATCCTGTGCGTGCAAACAACATGACATGCAGGCAGGGGGACAGCATGGCATGCAGATGCGGGCTGTTCTTACGCTGAATCCTTAGAACACACAGAGAAACAAATGACCAGGGTGAAATTTAAACTCTAAACCAAAGTTACCAGATAGGAACAGTCTTTCTAATGCCCAGCCAGGAGCAGTATTGTGCCTGTTAACGAGGGGACGCGCACACTTGGAGGCCAGTCTGGGTAACAGTGAGACCCTAGGTGTCGGAAGAAGAAAGGGGGAGGTGCTTTCATCTTGGATTTCAAGTTTGGCTTAAACATAGTAATGAGAGAGATTATTAATTAAACAGGACCTTACCATATATCCCAGACTGGCCTCGAACTCGCAAAAGATTCCCTGGCCTCTGTGTTTTGTTTTAACAAATAGTATTTCTTTTTATTATGGGAAAGCAGCTGCACAAAATTAAAGAACCAGTAGAAATAGGTTGGAGTTGTTACAGGGCCCTAGAGTACGTTACAGAGAACAGAAACATCTTCCAAGAATAGTTTATCTGTAGGCTGGGTCATAACAGTGTGCCAGAAACTCACCCTACTCCTGAATTCCAAAGTTCATTATGGGTAACAGAAATCTCATTATTCAAAGCATCTCTGACTTGGCTAGTGTTTACTGCTGTGGAGACACCATGACCAAGGCGAGTCTTACAAGGACACATTTAATTGGGGCTGGCTTACAGGTTCAGAGGTTCAGTCCTTTATCATCAAGGTGGGAGCATGGCAGCATCCAGGCAGGCAGGCAGGCATGGGGCTGGAGGAACTGAGAGTTCCACCTCTTGTTCTGAAGGCAGCTAGGAGAAGACTGGCTTCAGGCAGCTAGGAGGAAGGTCTCTCAAAACCCAATGACACACTTCCTCCAACAGGGCCACACCTCCTAATAGTGCCACCTTCTGGACCAAGCATAGTCAAACCAGCACAATCTCTTAACCTGAAATGCCTGGACCAAAATTGATTAGTAGTTTTGGGTTTTAGAGTAGTTACTAATGACATAGTTTAATACAACATTCATTAATGGTTCACACACTTTATACATACAGAAGAAGGCAATGTGATACAGTATTTGAAATAATTTTGTGGATAAAGTTGGAGTGCACTGACCCATCAGAAAGCTAAGATAAAGCTATCTCTGGGTGGCTGACGTCACCCTAATTCCTGGCTGGATACACTGCCGCCAGTGGGCAGCGGTCATTCCCTTACACCTGTTCACACACACGGAAATCGTGAGACTGCCACTAGCGCAGCGTGGGCACCCAGCACCCCAGCTTCACTAGAGTCCCCACAGCCACTGCTCTCAGCAAGTATTTCTGTTTCTCCCTCAAGTGTTCCTGTGCCCTTGTATTATTATCTAGAAATAGCAGCAGCGGCTGAGCAGTTGGAATGGGAGCTTCTAGAGATACGGGGACTGTTGCTGACCAGCCTTTTCAAAGGTTCCTTCCAGAGCCGTTTACCTACCTCATAACTATATCGTCTCAGAAGTGTCTCTTTGATAGGCCAACGTGACTTCTGGTAGGAATGCACACTGTATAGCTTCAGTAAGCCCAGCACATAGTTGAACCATGCTGTCTAGAGGCAGTCACCGGGCACATGTGTGGTAGACATACATATTTGCAGACAAACTTGTATATAAAGTTGCAAAGTGTAAGCTACCAAGTCAGGGTGATGAAAATGTGTGAGATCACAGAGGTCAGACCAGTGGGATTGACTGACACAGCAGTAACGTTGAAAGCAAGGTGACAGAGAAGAAGAGATGCGAGCAAGGACAGAGCTTACTCAGCTAACCGTGATCGGTGGTGTTGAAGTGACCATAGCTGCAAAATGGGTGGTGAGCTGGGAGGTGAAGTCTCAAGTGGAGAAGCTTGGTCCTTGGAGGTGGGCGTGACCGCTGTGCCGTCTGTCCCTGCTTTGTCACCATGGATGGATGTTAACCTTGGATTTAGTAAAAGGCTCCTTACTGGCTATAAATAAGGAGTTTGGCATGGTGGGGTTAGATTGTTGTTATGGGGAACCGACGGGAGGGCATGATGATCCGAAATGATTTGGGTAAGGCATGGTGGACACAGTTGGGATGACACCAGTATCTTCATGAAGGCTTGCTCATGAGTGGGTCTTGTATCTGGAGGCGTGCGTGGGCACCGTTCTTCTGACAGCCCCTTGTATTCAGCTCGCAGACTCCATTTGATCTATTTTCATTTAATATGTCATTGGACAGTCACAAAGTTTGAGAGAGGAGTTCCATTTGCACAACACTCACGCTAAGTTGCCAGGGAGCTTCTGGAAGGATTGGAGATCAGGAAAGACAGCCTACATTTTCACCTGATGCTGAAGCTGGTGGGAACGTGTCTGTTGATACTCAGCTCTACAGACAGGGCTGGCTGGCCAGTCACTCTACCTTGGTAAAATGCTGCGCGTTCCTAATGCTGACAGTACACTTTATTGGCTCTCGGTTACTTTGAACATGACAGTACAGGGAGAGGATGTGCTAGGATGTGAGATTTAGAAACTCCTCTTTTCCATTCATATCTTTTACTTCTTTCTCTCGCTGCACAAGACTGGACTCATTCCTGGTTTTAGAGAAAATACCTTTTGCTTTTCCCATTTATCATACTGTGAGGCTCACGGTTTTACACATATCCTGCAGTGTGGTGAGGTGTGTTCTGGTATTCTCATTTTTTTTTCTGGGTCTTTTATCTTGAAGTGATGTTTAACTTTGTCAAGACCATAGAGGTGGGCAAGCCATTATTCTTTGGTTGAAAAGCCTGACTCTTATACTCTTGGAATGGAACTAACTTAGCTTTTTTTCTTGTGGGTGGGTTTTTTGTTGTTTTGTTTGCTTGCTTGTTTGTTTTTCTGAGACTAAAACATGCTAAGTAGCTCGCTGTACATGGCCCAGGACTCCAGAGGTCCATCTGATTCTGCCTTAATAGTGCTGAGATTAAAGGCAGGCACCCTCTACACCGGCTTCCTTTATATTTCTCATTATATGTGTATTCGTGTCTGTGTGCATCTGTCTGTCCATGCGGGTGCCTGTCGGGTCAGAAGAAAGTGATCTCCTGGAGCTGCAGTTCAGGAGGTTATTGTCTACCTCATGTGGGTACTGGGAACCCAGCTTTATCCTCAGCAAGAGCAGTATGGGGTCTTAACCATTGAGCCATTGCCATGAGCTGTAGAATGTGATTTCTAAAATACATTGTTCAACTTGATTAATATTTTGTTGAGAATTTTTGTGTCTATGTCATCAGTGAAGTTGGTCTTGTGTGTGTGTGTGTGTGTGTGTGTGTGTGTGTCTGTCTGTCTGTCTGTCTGTCTGTCTGTCTGTCTATCTTTTCTGGTTTTCTACAGGGCTAACTGAATGGCTTGGTAGCATTCTTTCCTTTTCTCTGTAAGCACCACAGGCTAACGGCTAACCAGCTGAGCCTTTAGAGGCATTTCCCTTTCTACTATAAGGAGGAGTTTGAGAAACGTTGATATTAATTCTTAAAGTAGGGCAGGACTACCATTCACCGTCTTCTAACATAGATATATATATATGCAAACACATAAAACAATCTTTAAGGTCCAGCATTGTATAAATATGAATGCTATTCAAAGATACACCAGTTTGATGCTGACACGCTGAGGAGTGGCGGTAGGGAGTAGAGCATACGTCATTTTCTTACAAGAGCAGAAAACTCCGTGTGTGCAGTAAAAACCCTAGTCTATAACAAAATGGCTGCAAGTCTGGTCTAAGGTGTTTCAGAGGCGGTATACAAACATCTGTAACCCGGGCATGCTCCATAGGGAGACAAGAAGCAGGCAGAACCCTCAGAAGATGGCAGATGGGGTCCACGCCTGAGAGAGCCAAGCCTAAAAATGAGGCAGACTAAAGTCGTGTGATGGCCAACTTTATTCAGGGCATCACACAGTTTATAATCTGAGGATTAGGCAAAGTCATGTGTGCAAAGGTCACTTGAGTCCAAGTTGTATGTAGTCACAGGGTGACCTGTGCTTGGAAACATGCAAATAACCAGAGCGAGCAGATTGAAGTCTGAAGCAAACCCACTCCGTACATGTGGGCAGGGCATGGGAACAGCCCAATGGAGGAGCAGGTTACAAGCCTTTTCTTGCAAGCTCCCAGAAATCCCACATGACTTCATCCATGGACTGTTTCATCGAGCTATCACAGCAGGTTTGCTACTGTGTGGAGAGACTGCAGTGCTGTGTGTGTGCGCGCGCGTGCACGCACAGCTGTGTTCCAGGAATACCCAGGATTCTTGACATGCTTGATTGTAAATGAACCTGTGGTTATTCATATCAGAAACCTGTTATTCTCATCGGACTCCTGGCACGTGGGATTTCATTACCAAGGCCAGTGAGTGGAGACAAACTGAAACCTTCCTTTGATTTGCTTTTGTTTTTGTTTGTTTGTTTGTTTTTTGAGACCAAGTCTGTCTGTACAGCCTTTGTGGGCCTGGAATTTACAATGTAGAGTAGGCTGGCTTTGAACTCACCAAGACTCACCTGCTTCTGCCTCCTGGGGTTAAGATAAACAGCCTGTGCAGCCATACCAGGCTACATCTTTAAGTTCTGTATTCAGTGCCAGCATTCTCAGGAGAGTTTAACCGACGTAAGCCTGCCTACACCTCTCTAGTCAGTCAACCTTATAAGGGTAAAGTGAGTGGAGCCACAAAGAAAGCTGGCCATTGTAGAGTTCAGTCTTGCCCCTTTGTCTGGAGGCACAGCCAGACCTCTAAGACTTGTGACATATGACCCTCCCTATCTCTGGCATTCTTGGCGTGTCTGGGCTCAGGCTTCAAACCCCGAGTCTAGCTACCTCTGCCAGTACCAACCTCGTTCTCCAGGGGCATCTGTGATGTAGGGGTGAGGTGGAATGGGTGCTAGCAGAACAAACATAGATGGTGTGTACAGAGAAACTCACCTACAGCAGACTCCTTTCGGCAACCGGGGTAGAAATGTCGTTATTATACAGAATAGAGCTGTGCCTTCCGATCCCCCTCTGGCCACCCTGGAACTCGGCGCTGCATAGTCTGTGAGCAGCAGCACGGCAGCCCTTGTCTGTTTAGAAGCCAGTCTGTCTGTAATTCTTTCTATTAAGTTGCTTTATTAAGCCTTACGTTCCAAGCTTTTCATTTTTATTATTTTTAGAATCCCTCTTTGCTGAATTTCACATTGAAGTTGAATTTTCACCCAAATTTATGAATTCATTTCATCTGAAGTCTTTTGAGGTCATTTGTTACTAAGACAACATATTTAATGTTCTGTGTGTGCTTTCCGAATGTATGATTGTATGCAACATGAGTGCAGAAGCCTGCAAAGATCGGGAGAGGAGGTGGATGTTGTAGAACTGGAAGTACGGGTGCTTATCAGCCACCATGTGGGTGCTGGGAACCAAATGTGGGCCCACTGCGAGGGCACTTGGCACCCTCTCTTACTGCTGAGCCATCTCTCCAGCCTCCATTTCTCTTTTCTCTTTTTCTTTTAATGTAGCTCTGACTGACTGACCTGGAACTCACTCCGTAATTGAACTCAGAGATCCACTTGCCTCTGACCCTCTGCTGCCTGGCTTCCGTCTTTCATTTGTTAAGACTAGGCTCCCTAGGTCTATGGAGCAGTTCAACCATTTTAATATAATCGAGCCCAGCATGGCTCAGTGGGTAAAAGCACTCACTGACTGCTCTTCCGAAGGTCCTGAGTTCAAATCCCAGCAACCACATGGTGGCTCACAACCACCCATAATGAGATCTGACACTTTTCTGGTGCATCTGAAGACAGCTGCACTGTACTTATGTATAATAATAAATCTTTGGGCCGGAGCAAGCAGGGACTGAGCGAGCGGAGTTGACGGGAGCAAGCAGAGGTTCTAAATTTAATTCCCAACAACCACATGAAGGCTCATAACCATCTGTACAGCTACAGTGTACTCATATACATAAAATAAATAAATCTTTAAAAAAAAAAGAATAGTAAAATATAATAAAATGGTAAAATGCTGGTGTGTGTGTGTGTGTGTGTGTGTGTGTGTGGTGTGTGGCAGCTTCTCTCAGGAAGCTTCTCTCTCCTGGTGGAGCCTGGGTGGGAGTTACTCCATCTGAGGCCTGCTGGTCACTATTGAGCTACCACAGTCAGTGCTGATTAACTTAGAACTTCCCTGTCTCCGTGCATCAGGACCTGCTGTCAATGGCTCCAGTGGGGTTTGTAGCCTGTAACCTGTTCATTTCCATGCTTCCAGGAGCATTCTCTCTACCCTTCTGTGCACGCGGAAGTAGCAAATGTTCTAACAGACTCGTCAGAGTGGGGTCAGTAGGAATTGTGCCTGCAGGAAGAGAGGAGGGGACCTTCCACTCTGCTGGCACTTTCAGACTCGCCGGGCAGCAGACCTGTGCGCAGAGAGCTTTCTGTTTCCATGGCAATGTGCAAGCTAACAGAAGGTGGTGATAAGAACCCTGCATTCTTCAGCCCAGGCTCCTCTCTCCGGTGAGGTGTGTTCCAACCTCTCGCTGGGTCTACATCTGGCCCTCCCCCTTTCCATGACTTTGTGGCTGTCTCCATGGCAACACAATGGCAGGGAGTCCTGGGGATCTCTGATATTGATTGCTACTTGTTTTCTGGTCCCTAGAATGGCTGGGTCTCAAACAATAGACCCTCCTCAATATGGTGGCTAAACTGTATAGCACTCAAGATTCGGGGTATTGCATCTTGAAAACCAGCCTGCCACACAGGCTGAGATACCCCACACTAGATTTAAGGCCTGGAGGAAGTGTGGTCGTGGTGACTAGGACAAACCCCAGCCCAAAAGCTCGGGTTGGTACTGCAGGCCACTTCTGACGATGCCCTCCATGGGCGTTCTGATCTGTCCCCTCTGCCTGATGATTCCCAGCGCACTTTTTCTCCTCAGACTTCAGACTCCTCTGTTACCCTGACTCTCGGCCTCATTGAGAGTGGAGTGTGGAGTGGCCCAAGGCCTTGTTAAAATGACATTAAACGGGAGGCTGGTGAGATGGCTCAGCGGTAAAGATCACCGACTGCTCTTCTGAAGACCCTGAGTTCAAATCCCAGCAACCACATGGTGGCTCACAACCATCTGTAATGAGATCTGACGCCCCCTTCTGGTGTGTCTGAAGACAGCTACAGTGTACTTATGTAAAATAATAAATAAATCAAAAAAAAAAAAAAAAAAGTCATTAAACTGACCGCACCAGTTAAGTAGGTCAACAGGGTCTCCAGGGAAGGAGTGAGAGTTAAAGGAAGAGAAGACAATTAGGCAACATTGTAACATGACATTAACATCACTCAGCCAGGGCTGGAGCTCAAGCAGGTTTATGTTTTCCCGGTCTGCTTTTATACCATTCTAGGTACATGTAAAGAATAGGGTCAGTTCTAGGTAAAAGACAATGTAGTCAAACAAAACAATAAACGAAGTCCTGTGGCCACTGTGTCTAAGGGTTTATCAGGATGGCCAAGATACAAGGAATATAACACATTCCTCGGCTATATTCATCTTGAGCCTACTTCTTTTTTTTTTTTAAGATTTATTTTATTTTATGTATATGAGTAGGCTGTAGCTGTACAGATGGTTGTGAGCCTTCATGTGGTTGTTGGGTATTGAGTTTAGGACCTCTGCTCACTCCAATCAACCCTACTCTCTCAGTTCCTGCTCCCTCTGGCCCAAAGATTGATTGATTGATTGATTGATTGATTATGAATAAGTACACTGTAGCTGTCTTCAGACACACCAGAAAGGGGTGTCAGACTTCATTATGGGTGGTTGTGAGCCACCATGTAGTTGCTGGGATTTGAACTCTGAGCCTTACGGAAGAGCAGTCAGTGCTCTTACCCACTGAGCCATCTTGCCAGCCCTAGAGCCTACTTCCTTGTCCTAACCCAATGTCAAATTCCTCCCAAATTCCTAGAGGGTGGCACCAAGAGCTCTCCACATTGAACAGTATCCTTTTCTGTCCCAGCAAGCTCAGCCTATTAAGCCAAATTCATCCCGCCCATTCTCTGATCTTGTCCAGATGACAGCCACTCTCCTGCAGAGCCCGCCGGGTCAGAGCCTCAGCAGCTCTGGACTTCACCATGAGTCTTTCTGATGCTTCCTTCCAGTGATGGTGTACACAAACTGCATAGGGTTCTGGACCAGGCTGCTCTGCACATGTGCAAGGCTCTCAGGTCGCCTGCCTGAACACCCTGGTCAAGATGGTTGAGTGCACTGACTGCGAAGGCATCTGGTGGTGTTTGCAGTGCCAGGGTCAGACTTGGGGCCTTACACATGCTAGGCAAGTGTTCTCTACACTGAGCTACATCTGCTGCCCTGAGACATCAGCAGATCTGGGCCCAAGTGTCAAGGTTCCCGGAGGACTCTAGCCTGAGGATAGAAGGTAGCCTGTCTCTCCCTCTTCCTCTGAGTAGGGCCGCCTAAGAACCACAGGTTGTTTTGTGTTGTCAACCCTCCGAAGCACATGTCATAGGTGTGACTCAGCACACACACTTGCTTCGCTGGCTCTCCTTCCTCTACCACCCACTGTGGGGAAATCTTATTTGTATTTTTATTTGTTTGTCTGTTGATTTATTTATTTAGAGACAGGGTTTCTCTGTGTAGNCCTGGCTGTCCTGGAACTCACTCTGTAGACCAAGCTGGCCTTGAACTCAGAAATCCACCTGCCTCTCTTATTTTTATTTATTTGCTGTTATCTTGAGACAAGGTCTCACTGTGTAGCTCTAGGCTTGCCTGGAACTCAGTATGTAGGCCAGGCTGACCTCGAACTCACAGAGATCCAGCTGTCTCTGGAATGCTGGGATTAAAGGCAAGCATTACCACACCTCGCCCATGTAGGGAAGTCTTTATCCTCATCTGAGAATATAAGGTGGCCTGTCTCTCCCTTGACTGTGTCAAGTCTGAAGCCAGGCAGGTCATGTCCCACATAAGTGAGCAAAGGAGGGCAAAGGCTTCATGTTTCCAGGGGACGTACTGTCGCTTTCCTTCTTGCTGTGACCAAGCACTTGGCGAGCAGCAGTCTGAGGAAGAGTGAGCGGGTTGACTATGGCTTTGACAGGATACAGTCCATCATGGCAAGGACTCATCATGGCTGGAGCCGGTGGCAACCGGTCACACTGCATCCACAAACAGGAAGCACGTAGCTCTGAAGCCTGGGATCACGAACCCTTTTCTCTTCTCTTCTCTTCTCTTCTCTTCTCTTCTCTTCTCTTCTCTTCTCTTCTCTTCTCTTCTCTTCTCTTCTGAAGCCTGGGATCACGAACC
>NC_034605.1:60837243-60840438 GCF_900095145.1 Mus pahari | reverse complement strand
GAGAGATGGCTCAGCGGTTAAGAGTACTGACTGCTCTTCTGAAGGTCCTGAGTTCAAATCCCAGCAACCACATGGTGGCTCACAACCACCCATAACAAGATCTGACGCCCTCTTCTGGAGTGTCTGACAGCTACAGAGTAATTACATATAATAAATAAATAAATAAATAAATAAATAAATAAATCTTTGAAAAAAAAAAAACTCATTAGAAAAAAAAAATTCCTTGCCGGGTATGGTAACACACACCTTTAGTCTTCCTACTCGGTAAGTTTGAAGCCGTCCTGTTCTACATAACGATTCTAGGAGATTGGGGAGATTTGAGACGGTATCTCCAGAAAACAACACAAAGATGATTTTTAAAAGGAGAAAACCCCGCACAGTCTTTCCCCACGGTGATTCTAAGTCCCATCAGGTTAACGAGATGATCTGTCACACTGCTCAACCAAAAAGGCAGCTGCTTGTAACCCTATCAGGAAATGGAGACAGCCTGAAACGTCCGTCAAACGTGGACACACAGTAAAATGTCAGATAGTTGTGAAAAGACCCTGTTCTCCCCCAAGCAGGTCCTAAACTTATATATACATATATGGTGGTGGTGGTGGTGGTGTGTGTGTGTGTGTATGTGTGTAAAAAGGTCTAAAGAGAGGGTGGGAGCCATGAGTGCAGGAAGATGGCCATCTGGGGAAAGGAAGGGAACCAGCCAGAGAGAAACAAGAGACACAGGGTGGGGGAAGGGCAGTGAACCAGGGCAACGAATTAGAATAAAGACTAAAGACAGATGTATGCAAACAAAGCTGTTTGTGGCGGGCAAGCCTTCAACCCAGCACTGGAGAGGCAGAAAGAGGCAACTGTCTGAGTTTGAGGCCAACCTGTCCCAGCAACCCACTAATAACAATGACAATAAATGAGATTATAGATAGCAAATGACAGAAGACGGAGCCTATGATTTTCTACGCTAACCTAAAATATTTAAAAGTCCTTGCCACTGTGTGGCATGCAGTGGGCGGCTCGGTTCCGCTGGGGTTTCTATTGCTGAAACCGGTTTCCTGAATAGCAAGTTTCATTCATTTGTACAGATACAGGCACGAGCTACTGTTCTTTCCCAAAGTAGTAATTTCTAGCATTGATTATAGGATTTCCTCTGGCCATCTGGTTACATTGTACATCAATTTAAACTTCAGTCTTTAACTTTAAAAAAATAAAAAGATTTATTATATCACGAGTACACTGTAGCTATCTTCAGACACACCAGGAGAAGTCATCCCATCCCATTACAGATGGTTGTGAGCCACCATGTGGCTGCTGGGATTTGAACTCCGGACCTCTGGAAGTGCTCTTAACCACTGAGCCATCTCTCCAGCGCGTTTTTTAACATTTAACACCCCTCCCCCGTCCTGTCACAACTGCACACTGCCAAGCAGGTCACAAATTGCTAACACAGTCAAACAACGGCTTTCACCTCCATGCACTGCGGTTTGTCCCCAATTAAGAATTTACAGTACTTAATTCCAGCACTTGGAAGGCAGAGGCAGGCGGATTTCTGAGTTCGAGGCCAGCCTGGTCTACAGAGTGAGTTCCAGGATAGCTAGGGCTACAAAGAGAAACCCTATCTCGAAAAAAAAAAAAAAAAAAAAAAATTTACAGTACAGCCCAATGGTGGTAGTGCACTCCTTTAATTCCTGCCCTCGGGGTGGCAGAGGCAGGCAGATCTCTGGGTTCCAGACCAGCCTGGTCTACACAGAGAAACCCTGTCTCTTAAATAAAGAATTCAGAAGACACCACTGGCGAGGAGCTTGGGAGCAGAGTGCACTCTGGTATGAACGAGTTCTTCATTTGAGGGCTTCCATAACAGCAGCAGCGATCTCCGGGAGACCTTTGTCCACACTGACTTGGATGAAGTTTTCGGGAGCTGATGGGGGTTCCAGAATACTGAACTGGGACTGCAGTAACTCGGGTGGCATAAAATGTCCTTTTCTTTGGAGCAAGCGTCCATAAATGACGTCAAACGAGCCGCAGAGGTAGACCACCAGGAGTTTCCCACCGGCCAGCGGTTCCTCCTTTGCTGAGCCATCACTTTTCAGGGGCGCATCACTTCCCCCTCGGATCAAGATGTCTCTGTACATTTTCTTAAGAGCTGAACAGGCTAGAACAACAGGCTGTCCCAAAGCCACATCTCTGTTTTCAAAATATAAGAAAACACATTACCCCCCCCACACACACACACACACACACAAGAGGATGAGGGCTGAAGAATGAAGCAATGTAAAGGTTTCAGTCATAGGTGGTGGGGCTCTGCCAATGTCAAGTGCTACTTGAAAATGGAGACTAAGCAGCGGGCGCTAAGCGATCATAAATTGAGGGTCACGGTCTTTCATCTGGGAACTGAGCAGTCTCAGGCTCAAGTGTTACATTCCCGGGCATCAGTTTCTCACCCGTAAAATGGGCCCATTCAGAGCCGTCCCCAACAGAGGTTGGCTGGGTACCTGGTATGTGCAAGCACTAAGTGTTTGTCTCCACCCCGGTGGATGCATCCAGTTGTGGTTTCAGAAGTGATTTTTAATTTACTGGATTATACCATGGGCGGGCATGACGTCATACCTTAGTAAAATGCCGTGCAAGGTGCAAAGCCATGGGATCCTGTCCTGAAATTAGAACAGACTCAAAGTGGCGTCCCCGGGATTGCTTGTACAGAAACGGCTGTACCGTAGTCACAACGGTCAGCTTCGAAGAGATCTCTGTGGTTATGAGAACCAGGCATGAACAGGCTGGGGGGCCAAGCCACAGTCCTACAACCACAGAAACATTTTCTTGGTTCTGGTTTGATGGCTCATTTCATAAAATTATAAATTTCCTTACAATCCTCCATACCCGCTCCAATCCCCCCCACTGGTGCAGACGTCCTCCCTGTCTTTCATGCACACACCTCTGACTTGACTGTGGCTGATATGCTTTCAATGCATCTGTCAGAACCTGCAGCTAAGCACTTGATCTGCAGCTGAGTTCTACCCCAGCCTTGAATTAATGTTTTGTTTTTTTTTTAATTTGTTTATAGCTGGGCAGTGGTGGCACATGCCTTTAAACCCTGGGAGGTAGGGGCAGGTGGATTTCTGAGTTCGAGGCCAGCCTGGTCTACAAAGTGAGTTCCAGGACAGCCAGGGCTATATAGAGAAACCCTGTCTCGAAAAACCAAAAAAA
>NC_034605.1:60832555-60836648 GCF_900095145.1 Mus pahari | reverse complement strand
AAAAAAAAAAAAAACAAAAAACTCAGCTGTCCCTGCTGCCGTGCCATGCACCACCATCATGGATTCCAACTCTCAGACACCATAAGCCCAATTAACGCTTCTTTTTGTGAGATGCCCTGGTCATGCTTTACAGCACAGCAACAGAAAAGTAACTTAAGACACATGGCCACATTGGAGTTTGCATGACTGCTGTGGTCCTGGAGTGGAATTCACCAGAACTTGGTGGTGTTGGGGAGGTGAAAGAACCCGGGAGGCGCTAACATCCCTGTACAAGCACAAAGGAGCCTCTACCCCCTCGGGACTGCAGATTAAAAATCCTGAAAAGGCTGTGGCAGGCTGCACCTAGGGAGGGCAGAGGTTGTTCACTCCTGGGGCTGAATTCATGGAGGAGGTTCGGTTCTAGGCTAATGGATGAGGAGGCCTGTTACAACAATATTGGACACCCGTGGTCGATATTACCTGGTCGCTCAGTGGTACCCCTTTCCCCATCTTTATCCGATTCTCCTCGGAGTGGTAATCATCGGCATCATAGAATTTCCATCCCAGCTTTAGGAACAAAAGGAAAGATATACGTAGGGTCAGCAAGATGGCTCCTGTGACAGCCACCAGGAGCTTACTGGCAGGCAGGTGTAGACACCACTGGTCTGAGGTTGCCCCTCTCTCACTGATAACTCTGATTTATCACTCCCAGGAAAAAACCTGGATGGCCATATTGAGGTTTCTGCACAAACATAGGCCAGAAGAAAGGGAGGACGCGCCTTGGACGAGAACACAGTGGGCGAGGGGAGTTACCTTGGAGGCCAGCAGCGCACCCACAGTGGATCTGTGGAGAGAATACAGACAATGCTATTTCTGCCCAACACGTATGAGTGCCAGCTGTTCTGAAAGAGTGCATGAGAGATGCACAGCTAAGATTCAGGCTCCTCCGTGGTACCAAAGCAGACATGCCCTTAGCCATGGAGTCTAGAGATGGCCTTCACTGTCCTTAGGAATACTGGTGAAGGTGTATTAGCCAGAAAGTAATGTATCATATCTAACTAAAACTCTGAGCTAGCACATACCTGAGATCCCAACACTTGGGGGCAAAGACAGGAGGATCTCTGTAAGGAGATCTCTGGCCTACTCAGGCTGCCTTATGTAGACACTGTCTGGGAAAACAATTCCCTACACACACACACACACACACACACACACACACACACAGCGGGTAAAGGTTTTTTTTCTCAATAATCAGTGTTTTGTAGCTCTGTGGTAGATATAAGAAGTGGAGGCAGGAAAATGGACAGTTGATTCTAGACAGTTGGATAGCACACTGAGTTGCAAACTCAAAAACCCCAAACTAGCCAGGCTGTGGTGGCGCACACCTTTAATCCCAGCACTAGGAAGCAGAGGCAGGCAGATTTCTGAGTTCAAGGCCAACTTTGTCTACAATGTGAGTCCAGGACAGCCAGGGTTCTGTTACTCAGAGAAACCCTGCCCTGAAAAACCAAACCAAACCAACCAAAAACAGTAAGAGAGAATTTTTAGTCCCTACTGCATAAATGTTTATATTTTGAGAGAGCTGAATGAATGAAGAAAATTGTTCTTTTGTCAAAGGTTCAAGAGAGGGTTGTTTTTTGGTTTTGTTTTTTGTTTTTTGTTTTTTCTTTAAATACTATTGAGCTTGTTTGGATGGGGCTTGCCCTGAAGTGTTGTTGATACATCCAATGGGAGGGGTTTAATAAAAAGTTTAAATGCCAGCACACTGTAAAGTTTGGGGGCCCCTCAAAGCACCGCTAGCTTACCAGATACACACAACGCCGGAAAGGTGGCTCAGCAGTTAGAGCACTGGCTGCTCTTCCGGGATCTCTGGATTTGGGTCCCAGAATCCAGATGGCAGCTTGCAACCATCTGCATGGAACTCCCATTGCACGTACTCTGGTGCCCTCTGCTGACCACCTTGTACACTGCACCCTTGTGGTACTCAGACCAAAACCCCGTAGACACAAAAGACACACCAACAACAGGAGCAGAGATGGATCCCGTGCCACCAACACCCTCCTCCATCTCTCCTGCAGTTTCCCTTAGTTTTTCACCCTGCAGTACCTGTCACTCAACTGGGTTCTCATTCCGCGGTTCTATCGACTTCCCAGTCCCTGAACTCTTATTTCCAAATCAGCCCAGGGCAGCCACTCCATCAGAAAACAAACACCGGTGATGCGCTCAGGCTTATTACCCGGTCTCTACCACAAAGACAACCTGGGCTCTTACTATGGGCTTGGTGCCGTCCTGGGCAGAAGAGAAGCGTTTCTGGGAAGAGTCGTACAACAGCGGGGTTTTCACCTCTGGGGTTTGTTTGTTCATTCTGTGGTGCTGGGTGGGATTGAACCCCCGGCACGACAAACACTCCACCACCGAGTTACTCTGTGTTCCCTTTCACTTTCAGTTTAAAGAATCCTGCAGTTAGATGGCGTCTATCAAACCAAATGCCTACCGCTTGCTTGCTTACTTCTGAACCCCCCAGCACTGGGCTGGGAAGAAACTGCATATTTTGCAGAGTTCTAGCAGCACTTCCCATCTGAGCATTCCAGCCTGAGCAGGAACACGATCAAGGTTGGTCCTCACTTTTCAAAATCTATTTGGAAGAATCCAGACACTCACCTACGAGGGACACCATACAAAGCTTTGTAAAGACCCAGGACGACGTTTGCCTCCTGGTTTGGGGTTCGCACCCTCCCACACTGTTCGGCAAGATGCCACCAGGCCCAAGTTTGTAAGGCTGAAGGCTGAGAAGGGTCGCTCGCCACGGTCCGTGGTGACCCTGGGGAGCAGGTGCCAGCGGGGCAGGACAGCAGGGGTCCTCAGCAGGGGTGGCAAAGGCGTGGCTCCCAGGGCGCAGGCCCCCCACAGCCTCCCAGCTCCCGCCCGCCCGCCGACCCCACGACCTACTTCCCGGAGCCGCTCACACCCATCACTAGCAGCACCCCGGGCGCCTCCATGTCCGCGCTCCCAGGTCCTCAGCGCCCGCTTCCGGGGCAGGTCCCGCCCGGTTCCTGACGTCATGGGCCACGCCCCCGCGTCGCCAGCGCTGACCGCTGGGCGCTGCAGCCAGAGGACACCCGCTGGCGTTTGCCGGGGATTTGTCCTGCAGCAAGGAAGCCACCGGGATGCAGGGAGAGTGGTAGAAACAGACAGTTTATCCACAAAGACAGCAGTGAAGGACACGGAGTGGGCCGGGAGATCTCTCTTCTCTTTCCTCTCCTCTCTCTTTCCTCTCTTCTCCTTTTTCCTCTTCCTCTCATCTCTCTTCTCTTTTCCTCCCTCTTTGCTGTTTCCCATCTCACTCTCAGCCCGCAGACCCCACCCCACTCTGGAAGCCAGTTCCTCTGCCTCCGGTTCCCCCTGTGCACACAGCGATTTTTATATCCGAAGACATCAGTGGTTGCCATCTGCCCAAGGGGACAGACCGCCGACGGCTAAAACCAGCGGGCCACAGAAATGCTCACACGCACACCGAGGCCTCGCTGACTCTCCCAGAGGGAGCCCGCAAAGCAGGCTCAGGAGGGACTCCCACCCAGGACAGGGACAGGTTGCTCTTCCCGGTAGAGACTTGTGTCAGTGACACAAGAAATGGCAACTGCGGCTCTCAGTAATGTTGGCCATGAAGACAGGTGCACGCGGGAGCTGGAAGTGAGCTGCAACCCACGCGGATTTCCTCCTGAGAGTGAGCAACAGTCTGGGCTTCTGAACTCTCTCTTAGTCCACGGGCTTCACCCACAGCGACCACCATCCAGAGCCGCTCTTGGGACACCGTGAAGAAGCAGAAGGGACTGGAGAAGCGTGGATGGTGTGTGTGTGTGTGTGTGTGTGTGTGTGTGTGTGTGTGGTCTGCATGTGTGTCTTTGCACCACGTGTGTGCTTGCCTAAGCCTCAGGCCAGAAGAGGGGACGGATCCCCTGGAGTTACAGAGGGTTACAAGCGACCCTGGTCTAGCTGCAGCAGGAGCAGCAGCAAGTGCTCTTAACCCTTGAACCATCTCTTCAGTCCCTTTAAAAAAATAATTTTAGCCGGGCCTGGTGGTGCAGGCCTTTAATCCCAGCACTCGGGAGGCAGA
>NC_034605.1:60826738-60831655 GCF_900095145.1 Mus pahari | reverse complement strand
TTCTTCTTCTTCTTCTTCTTCTTCTTCTTCTTCTTCTTCTTCTTCTTCTTCTTCTTCTTCTTCTTCTTCTTCTTCTAATTCTTCTTCTTCTTCTTCTTCTTCTTCTTCTTCTCTTCTTCTAGATTTATTTATTATTATATGTAAGTACACTGTAGCTGTCTTCAGACACCCCAGAAGAGGGAGTCAGATCTCATTACAGATGGTTGTGAGCCACCATGTGGTTGGTAGGGTTTGAACTCAATGCTCTTAACCGCTGAGCCATCTCTCCAGCCCCTGCTCAGAATTCTTTTGACAGTCAAACAAAAAGAGGAGCCATTAGAGTCTAAAAAAGAAATTTCAAGTTTGTGTCATTTTAGAAGTCATAAAGACTTTCAATTTCATCCACTTACTCATGAATAGATTTATTTGTGGATGGTAACTATCAAAAGTGGGAGAGGTTGGGGCTGGAAAGATGGCTTGGAGGTTGAGAGCGCTGGCTGCTCTTCCAGAGGTCCTGAGTTCAATTCCCAGCAAGTACATGGTGGCTCACAAACTCCTTAATGAAATCTGGTGCCCTCTTCTGGCCTGCAGGCATACGTGCAGACAGAATGATGTATACATAATAAATAAATCTTTTTTTTTTTTTTTTAAGTGGAAGATGTTAGTATTAAGAAGTCTTGATCAGGGGCTGGAGAGATGGCTCAACAGTTAAGAACCCTGGCTGCTCCTCCAGAGGTCCTGGGTTCAATTCCCAGCAACCACATGGTGACTCACAACCATCTGTGATGGGATCTGATGCCCTCTTCTGTGTGTCTGAAGACAGCAACAGTGTGCTCATATAAATATAATAAATAAATAAATCTTTAAAAATTTTCAAGAAGTCTTGATCAGATAAATACTGCATATAGCCATTGTGAATTTAAAACCTGCTCCTTCCCTCCCACCTCTCTTCTCCTCCCCCCCCCTCCCTTCCCCTCCCCTCCCCTTCCTTCCCCTTTGTCCTTGCCTTGAAATCCAAAAGCCCTTAGGTAAGGTTTTGCAAAGGTGACCTGTCTTGGGTGAGAGGGGGATAGCCCAGCATGGGAGGTGGGAGAAATCCTGTGTGGTGGTAAGGTGGTAATGTCACAGTATTATTCTTATTTGTGTGCATTATGATATTAAAAAGGCCATGGAACAAGGGAGAGAGAGGCACCTGTGTAAAGGTCTTGAGCTCAGACAAGCATGACATTTAAAATTGCAAGGAGTTTCCTGTGTGAGGGAAGCAAAATGCGGGGTGGGGTGGGATGGGGGGTGGTAACCAAGAGAAAGACCCCTAGCACAGTAGTGTCCTGCCATGATGTATTGTTAGCCACGTGATGATCCCTGCTGTGCCCCTAAAACTGACTGCGATGGGCACAGCATGAAGACAGACTTCCGCTTAACACACAGGCGATGCTTTTGTATCTCAGTGGTCAACACAAACTTCCCTAGGGATGTGTCTCTGTAGGGAACACGCCTCAGAAATGCAAGGATAGAAAGGCAGGCCTGTGAGGCATCTGCTCTGGAAACCTCTAAGAGTGATTTGAGAGACAAAGGAAGGCTCTCTGAAGGAGCAGAGACGAGTGTCTGAGGGTCTGACCCCTCTGAGTGACTTAGGGTGCAGCCCGCCCTCTCTGGGGTAGCCTTGTGGTGCAGTGCAGAAGGTGTCCCTTTTGCCACGGAGTTCCTAGGGCTCAGAAGGCACTGGAGTCTGAAAAGCTGAACAACCACCTACCTGTAAGTGACCGTGAGGCACACAAAACCAGCCAGTACAGTGGTTTAAGGTAAGACATGAAATATGAAAGTGGGCCAGGCTGTAGCTGCCTGCGGCCACACTAACTGAGTTCCTGAGTGGGAGGCAGGAGCTGTATGGGAGAAAACGTCGAGAGAAATAATGGAGGCCAAGACATATTTCTCTGATCAAGGCCCCAAAGCTTACTAAGAGTCTGAGCTTATATAGGAGGGAGGCCCATCCCCTGCAGATTTTTCTTAATGCCTGTAGGCAGCCTGTAGGCCATCTGCCGGATGCTGTCTCCGGAATATCTCAAGGGCCTCTCAGCAGGTAGGTGTTGGAGAAGAGCAGCTGCAGGCAGGTGACAGAACAATAGAGCCATCTAGGTCACCCCAGGTGGTCTCATTCTCAATGGCAGCAAAGTCTGAATCAGCCTGCTTCAAGGCTGGGAGAGGCTATACCAGGCATGGTGGTGCATGCCCTTAATCCCAGCACTTGGGAGGCAGAGGCAGGTAGATCTCTGGGTTTGAGGCCAGCCTGGTCTACAGACTGAGTTCCAGGACAGCCAGGTCTACACAGAGAAACCTTGTTTTGAAAAAAACAAAAACAAAAAAAACAAAAAACAAAAAAAATGAAAGTGTCTGTCATGGATTTCTTACACAGAAGAAGACATTTTCAGGTAGAATCCAGTATGTCTTTAATTCTGTCTTCTCTATGAGAAGACAAACGAGGGGGTGGTTAACATGTACCCAGAAACCAATGCAGACAAGCCAGACTATGCCAAAGAGCTTGCTTTCCTTCTAACCCAAAAGCTCAGGTGTTAGAATGGATGAGACAATCTTGCATGACATCATTCAGGAGGAGAGAGGCCCTTTCCCCAGTGTACCCTCAGCTGAGCAGGCATGCGCCAACAGCAGCTTCACTCCATGGTCTAGCAGCTTGGCTCCACATACAAACAGTCATCCAGGTATCTTAACTCTTACATGTGCTTGTTTCGTTTTTTGAGACATGGTTTCTCTGTCTCTCTGAGCCAGGTTTATAGCTGGCTGTCCTGGAACTCACTACATAACCAAAGTTGTTCTTGAACTCACAAAGATCTGCCTGCATTCACACATTCAGTCAGAACACTCATTCTGTAGACCACACCGGTCTTGAACTCAGAGATCTGCCTGCCTCTGCTTCCTGCGTGCTAGGGTTAAAGGTATGTGCCCAGCTCTAGGTGTCTTTTTTAATTTCATGACCCATCAATATGATAGAAATTAGATGTCACTGGTCAGTGAACACATCTGTCTGTTGACCACTTAGAAAAAATAATTAAAAGATAATTTATTTGGGGGAGGGTTTTCATAACCTAAAAATGTCCCATTCTTATGTTTAAAGCTGTGTCATATCGGGGCTAGAGCGGTGTTTTCCCACATAAGAGAGCTTGCTGCTCAGCTCCGAGCAACCCCACGGTGGCTCGCAACCATTTGTAGAAACTCCAGTTCCAGGGGACCTGACAACCTCTGCAGCCAACAGGTGTGCACACGGTGTACAGGCACACACTCAGGCAAAACACTCATACACATAAAGTAACATTGTAGAAAAAAATTCAGTGTTGAGAGAAAAGTAGATTTACACCTATTACAAAATCAATGAGTTATTTCTTAAGTCAGAAACAAAGAAATCTTGTGATGGAAATTAGAAAATTATTAGAAATGAAAATGGGTTTGACATAATTTTAGTCATTGAAAGGGGAAATGCAGGAAGTACAGCAGAGCAAGAGAGCGGAAACAGGTTTACTCCTGTGAGAGAAGTCATCTGACTGTGGATGGCTCTGTGTGCCCTGCTCAGC
Organism: Mus pahari; assembly: GCF_900095145.1. Classification (NCBI taxonomy): domain Eukaryota; kingdom Metazoa; phylum Chordata; class Mammalia; order Rodentia; family Muridae; genus Mus; species Mus pahari. The sequence continues at coordinate 60,828,092 of NC_034605.1, read as the reverse complement.
CAAGGCTTCCTGAGCAGCATTTCAGTTCTGATTTGAACTTATCTCTAGGGTGCTGGGAGAGAGAACCTCCACATGATTGACAAGTGTCCTACCACTGAGCCACCCTACCCGACCTCTGCCCCCAACTCAGTGAGTGTTTAGGAGGGAGGAAAGAGCAGGCTCTTCAGGACTCTGATGTGTGTGGTAAGGAGGCTGTCACTCTTGTCGGGTTGATGGAAATATGATCACATTCAGGTGTTTCCGTCGTCTGTGTCACGGATGAGCTTGGTAGTCATTCGCAATTTCCCCGTCATCCTACCTGCTGAGGTCAGAAGCCGGACGGGCTTAGGAAGATTAAAAACTGTATTGTCGGGTCTTTCTGATAGTCGCCCCATCAAGATGATAAAAACTCGGCATAAAATTTCTAGAGGAGATAAATATTCCAAACATTTTCAGGTTTTTGCTGGATTATGCGACTCTATAAAAAAATGAAAGCATCCAGAGGTGGCCGTGCACACCTTTAATCCCAGCACTCGGGAGGCAGAGGCAGGCGGAGCTCTGAGTTCGAGGCCAGCATGGTCTACAAAGTGAGTTCCAGGACAGCCAGGGCTATACAGAGAAACCCTGTCTCAGGAAAGAAAGAAAAAAAGAAAAAGAAAAAGATAAGAAAAACAAAGCAATTTCAGGATAATTAAATATATTAGTATAAACGAAAGCAATGACCTTCAAAACCCCCAAGTAAAAGAATTAATATGATTTTAAGGGATATACATAATCTATAACTCTTTAAAGAATTCTCAGGTATGGTCTGGAGAGGTTTCTCAGGAGTTAAAAGCATCGAATGCTTTACCAGAGGACCCAGGTACCCACATGGTGGCTCACAGCCACCAGCTTCAGAACTCCCGGGCCTGGCAAAACACCCACACACATAAAATGAATTAAATCAGTTAAAAACTAGAATTTACAGTTAAGTTACTAAGTGTCTTTGCCTTAATCCATGGGCCTTGGAGAAATGCATGTGTACCCTGTATGGGCAGGTGCCAATGAAGAAGCCAAGAACCCCTGGTGTGGCCCGTGAGCAGCTCTTCTGTGGATACATCGCAGTTGCCTAGTTCTCCTTAACAGTCTCACGGGCTTGGGCGCTTCAACAATAGAATTTTATTTTCTGGCCAACTTGGAGATCAGAAGTCTGAGATCCAGCTGTCAGCGGAGTCTTCCTGCTCACTCTCCTGGTGCCACCCCATAGACTCACCAGTGTGAGCATGTGTGCACCAGTGGCCTCTTCTTCTTCTTTTTTTTTTTTTTTTTTTTTTTTTGGTTTTTCGAGACAGGGTTTCTCTGTGTAGCCCTGGCTGTCCTGGAACTCACTCTGTAG
>NC_034605.1:60806807-60826709 GCF_900095145.1 Mus pahari | reverse complement strand
CTCTGTAGACCAGGCTGGCCTCGAACTCAGAAATCCGCCTGCCTCTGCCTCCCGAGTGCTGGGATTAAAGACATGTGCCACCACGCCCGGCTCAGTGGCCTCTTCTTGCATGGACACTAGCACTGCTGATGTACGCCTATGCTGATGGCATCACTACCTCTTTAAAGACTCCATAGCAGGACTGGGGGAGGCTGAGGCAGGAAGTGCTTGCCGGGCAAGCTCATTGGACCTGAGATCAGTGCTCAGAACCTGTGGAGAAGAGTCACCAGGCGGAATGGAGTGGGCTTGTAACCCTGGTGTTCGGAAGGCAGAGACAAGTGGGTCCCTAGGGTTTTCTGGCCAGCCAGCCTAACCCACTTGGCAAGTGAGAGACAGGCCGGTGAGAGACCTTGGCCCAAAAGACAACCTAGAAAGTCCTCTGGGCTCCGCGCGCGCGCGCACACACACACACACACACACACTCACTAAATGAGAGCTGGTGAGATAGCTCAGAGGTTAAGAACACAGGTCTTCAAGAGGTTCTGAGTTTAATTCCCAGACCATCTCTAAAGGGATCTGATGCCCTCTTCTGGTGTACAGGTGTACAAGCAGACAAGAGCACTCATTAACAGAATTAAACAAGATGCATAAATAAATTGAAAAACAAATAGATAATACGACGCAAAAAGAGACCGAGGAGAGGAAAGAAAGCAAATCGGAGTCAAAACCGCAGCGCCAGGATTTATTTCAGGGAGTTAAATGCCCCCTTCACACCTTAAACTTCTTTTGAGTACCTCGGTTGAATTAAACTTGTTTCCTTGCCGAGCGTGGTGGCGCACGCCTTTAATCCCAGCACTCAGGAGGCAGAGGCTGGCAGATCTCTGAGTTCGAGGCCAGCCTGGTCTACAGAGTGAGTTCCAGGACAGCCAGGGTTATACAGAGAAACCCTGTCTCGAAAAACCAAAACCAAACCAAATCAAACCAAAAAACCAACTTGTTTCCTTGACTTTCCTATCATCTCTGTTCGCTCTGCAACCCACTGTGTTCTGTCAGCTTCTCCATCCTCCAGAGAAGCTGGCAGCAGCTTAGAGCCTGACCTCCCTATCTCCCGCCCTTCTTCCCAAGCGTGCAAAGTCTTCAGAACTCCGGAGGTAGCAGGAGGTGTTGGAGACTGGAGACCGGACTCAGCTCCGGATCCGATCGGATTTACCACAGCTCCGAAGCTATGGTGCCTTGTCTTCTCCGTACCTCAGGCTCCTTGATTCTGTGCGGGACACCACCTGCTTGCAGAGGCTTTTTGGCGACTCTGTAAAATCACTTTCTGTGTGTGGCAGTGTTGAGATACTCCGTCCCCAGAAGCTGTTATGTCACATGCTGGGTCATAGTAACCATAGTAACCGTGTGAGGCTGGGGTGTGAAGAGCCCCGATGCTGTACCCTAACAAGGTCCTCCACCCCTCGGCTGTGGGCTCCGCCGTGTTTTCTGTCTTTCCCTCGGCTCCATCCTGGGAGTTTTTCTTTGCTGTTGTTTTATCTCTGCTGTTAGGTTACAAACAGTTCTTACTTTATTATCTCGGACCTCCGCCTTTTAAATCTCCTATTTATGCCTTCCTCTGACTTTCTTTTGTCTTTTGTCTTTTCTTCTTCTTTCCCTCACCCCTCCCCCTCTTTTTCTTTCTGTTTTGTTTTCAGGTTTTTAATTTTTTTTTTTTAACATTTATTTGGAGATGGGAGTTTGCACATGTCACAGTTTGAGGACAGTTTGTGGAGGCCAGTAGCCCCCTTCCATCTTATGAGTTCAAGAATTGAACTGTGGTTGTAAGGTTTGGAGGCAAGGACCTATAGTGAGAATTTTGATGTCTTTAAAAAATATAAGCTGGGCAGTGGTGGCACACGCCTTTAATTCCAGCACTTGAGAGGCAGAGGCAGGCAGATTTCTGAGTTCAAGGCCAGCCTGGTCTACAAAGTGAGTTCCAGGACAGTCAGAGCTATACAGAAAAACCCTGTCTCGAAAAACCAAAATAAATAAATAAATAAATAAATAAAATTTAAAAAAAAATAAAAAATAAAAGAATAAAAAAATAAAAAAATATAAATATGGGGGCTAGAGAGATGGCTCAGAGGTTAAGAGCATTGTCTCCTCCGGAGGTCCTGAGTTCAAATCCCAGCAACCACATGGTGTGGTGGCTCACAACCATCTGTAATGGGGTCTGATCCACCTTCTGGTGTGTCTGATAGTGTACTCACATTAAATACATCATAAAATAAATAAATCTTTTAAAATACCCAAATATGTCATGTGACTATATTTTTGTTTTAATCCCCGGTGTGGGATACGGGGATGCTTCTGATGGTCCACAAAAGTCTAGGATTTGCCTCTTTGCCAGCTATAGATAGTTTACGTTTAGAATTCTGGGGACTCTTGAGAGGGTATAGATATGCCAGAGCCCCTAGAGGTGGCGGCGGCTGCTCTCCCTGCTGTTGTTGGATTGTTGGTTGGACATAACCTGACCATGAAGATAATTTGCCCCTAGGAACTCGATGCCCCTAATCAGCAGGAAGTAGTCAAATGGGATCAACACCCCCTTCCTCCCTAACCTTCTTTCTCTCCTACCTAATGTTGGGGGCTTTGAAGGGGTTTCCATGGAGAAGGGTGGTAGGAAGGGAACCTGATAAAGAGCCAAGTCCCAGTCAAGGACTCCCGTCCCCACCTTTACCCACGGATCCATCTTGTTTGCCCCTGTTTTCAGTTTTCAGGAAGCATTTCCCTGGGGGGCTGGAGAGATGGCTTGGTGGATAAGGGCATGGACTGTTCTTTCGAAGGTTCTGAGTTCAATTCCCAGCAACCACATGGTGGTTCATAACCATCTGTAATGGGATCCGATGACTTCTTCTGGTGTGACAGCAATAGCGTACTAACATACATAAAATAAGTAAATCTAAAAGAGAGAGAGAGAGAGAGAGAGAGAGAGAGAGAGAGAGAGAGAGAGAGTTCTTGAGACCTCAACAGTACACAAAGAACTACAGGCAACCAAAGAATCTTCCTAGGGAAGAGCACACCAACTGGCTATTATCAAGTGGTCAGCCCTGAGAACACACACACAAGTAACACACAGTCTGAGCAGGTCACACAAGGAACACACAGTCTGAGCAGGTCAGTCAAGTAACACACAGTCTGAGCAGGTCACACAAGTAACACACAGTCTGAGCAGGTCACACAAGGAACACACAGTCTGAGCAGGTTACACACAAGTAACACACAGTATGAGCAGGTCACACAAGCAACACACAGTCTGAGCAGGTCACACAAGCAACATAAGAGTCTGAGCAGGTCACACAAGCAACACACAGTCTGAGCAGGTCACACAAACAACACACAGTCTGAGCAGGTCACACAAACAACACACAGTCTGAGCAGGTTATGGTTAGGAATATGTATGGGGGCTGGAGAGATGACTTTCCAGGGGATATCTGTAAATTCAAGGCCAGCCTAGTCTACAGAGCAAGTTCCAGATCAGCCATGGCTACACAGGGAGACCCTGTTACAATCAATCAATCAATAACGGATCAGGTGTGGGGGTCAGGCCTTTAACTCTCTGAGGCAGCAGGGCTTTCTGTTCTACAAAGGAAGAGCAGCCAGGTGCACCCTGTCTTCTGCTAGCCATCCCTGGTCCGTCTTCACAAGCTTTGTTTGAATTGCTAACACTCGTGGGTCCAAACAAGAGAAAGTTCTCTTTGTTTCTTTTTTTTTGTTTTTCAGTTTTTCAAGACAGGGTTTCTTTGTGAAGCCCTGGCTGCCTTGGAACTCACTGGGTAGAACCGGCTGGCCTTGAACTCAGAAATCCTCCCACTTGGACCTCCCTAGGTCTGGGATTAAAGGCGGGCACCACTGTGTCTGGATTCTTGTGTTTTTTGTTGTTGTTGTTACTTTTCCATTGCTGTGAAAAGATTTCTTCACCAAGGCAACTTATAAAAGAAACGGTGCCTTGGGACTCCAGGTTCCAGAGGCTGGGGTCCAGGAACATGGCAGCAGGCAAGCAGGAATGGTGCTGGAGCAGTATGTGAGCGTATATCCAGACCTTTAAAACTCCTATCCTCTAGACGGGCTGGATTTGCTCTACTGGTAGAAGCGTGTGTGGGTTGTGTCTTGGTAAACGGGAAAGCAGAACCTTGGAGGATCAGCTGCTGAACTCATTAGAACACCAACTGTTTGGGAACCGGATTCCTGGCTCCAGGATCAATTTCAGACCTCCCAGGACTTGGAAGATTCTTCTGAAGAAAACTGCCAGGGACAAGAGAAAAAGAGATCTACTACACTCAGAGCAGGGAAGCCATGATGGGGAGACCTTGGGAGGTTGAGGTGGGGGTGGGAGGCAGCCCCCTTTCTCCTGCAGAGCTGCTGGTTGTCTGTCCCTGTCTTTGTGTGGCTCCTTAACGCGAGCACACGGCTGGGGATTACCAGACACTGGAAGAAGTAACCAAACATGAGATTGAATTCATGCACGGTAACCCAGGAAATAAAAGCAGCTGCAGGGGGCTGAAGAGATGGTTCAGTGGTTAAGAATGCTGCCTGCAAGGCCGGGCGTGGTGGCGCACGCCTTTAATCCCAGCACTCGGGAGGCAGAGGCAGGCAGATTTCTGAGTCTGAGGCCAGCCTGGTCTACAGAGTGAGTTCCAGGACAACCAGGGCTATACACAGAAACCCTGTCTCGAAAAACCAAAAAGAACGCCGCCTGCTTTACCAGAGGTCCTGAGTTCAACTCCCCGCAACCACATGGTGGCTCACAACCATCCATAATGAGATCTGACGCCCTCTTCTGGTGTGTCTGAAGACAACAGTATAATAATAAATAAATCTTTGGGCCGAAGTGAGCAGGGTTGACTGGAGCAAGCAGAGCCAACTGGAGTGAGCAGAAATTCTAAATAAAATTCCCAACAGTCACATGAAGGTTCCCAACCATCTGCACAGCTACAGTGTACTCACACACATAAAATAAATAAATACATCTTTTTTTAAACAAAAGGAACTACAGGGAAACTTTTTAATTATTTCTTTTATTTTTTAGATAATATAATTACATCATTTCCCCATCCCTTTCCTCCCAAACAGTCACAAGTACTCCTCACTCCTTCAAAGTCATGATCTTTTTTCACTAATTGCCATTGAATGCAAATATGCATATTATATATAATATATACATATATACATACTTTTTTTTGTTTTTGTTTATTTATTTGTTTTTTGTTTTTGTTTTGTTTTGTTTTTTTCGAGACAGGGTTTCTCTGTGTAGCCCTGGCTGGCCTCGAACTCAGAAATCCGCCTGCCTCTGCCCCCAAGTGCTGGGATTAAAGGCGTGCGCCACCATACCTGGCCTATACATATTTTTTAAAAAGATTTATTTATTTCATGTATGTGAGTACACTGTCCCTGTCCTCTCCCTTCTTTTTTTTTTTTCTTCCACCCCTGCTTCTCCCTTCTGAGCGCTGGAATTAAAGGCCTGAGCCACCGCCCCCGACAACCAAGGGTAAGATTTTAATCTATCCAACACAGGAAAAAGCCTGTTGGGTGTTTGTGAGTCGGGTATTGTGGGGACTTGGGAACTCTATGTGCTGAAACTGTAGTTTGTAGTAGCTTCCTGCTTTGAGTGTTATCTGAACCTCTGGCTTCAGAGCCGTTGGATGCCCACCAGTTTCTAAGGTGCCTGATGTTTTGCAGGGCACACTGACTGCTCTCAGGACCTGGGGTTTCTCTGGCTGGGTTTCAGTTGCTGCCTGTTTATCAGGTTCTAAAAGTGTGTTCACATTGTCTTGTCCTTTCCTCTACTCAGAAGGGCTAGATTACTCTGTTCAAACTGCTGTGACAGGTTTCTTGGTTGTCAACTTGGCAACATCTGGAATGAATTAAAACCTAAGAGACTGGATACACCTGTGTGAGAGTTTTTCTTAAACATTTGAGGGCTGGCAAGATGGCTCAGTGGGTATGAGCACTGACTGACCAGGTGGCTCACAACCACCTGTAGTGAGATCTGACACCTCTTCTGGTGTGTCTGAAGACAGCTACAGTGGACTTATGTATAATAATAAATCTTTGTGCCGGAGCGAGCAGGCACTGAGCGAGTGGGGCTGACTGGAGTGAGCAGAGGTTCTAAATTCAATTCCCAACAATCACATGAAGGCTCCCAACCATTTGCACAGCTATAGTGTACTCATAAACATAAAATAAATAAACGCATCTTTTTTTTTTTTTTTTTGAGACAGGGTTTCTCTGTGTAGTCTTGGCTGTCCTGGAACTTACTCTGTAGACCAGGCTGGCCTCGAACTCAGAAATCCGCCTGCCTCTGCCTCCCAAGTGCTGAGATTAAAGGCATGTGTCACCACTGCCCGGCTAATCCGCTTCTTTTCAACAAGACAGAAAACCAATGCTCTTCAAAAAGCAATGCCAAGAAACTACAGAAGCCAGGTCACCAAGGAGAGAAGCTAGTTGTGACAGGTGTCTGATAAAAGTCTTGGGGTGAGAATGTGGAAAGAGTTCTCACACGTTAATAGTGAGAAGACAGAAATACAACCTTTAAAATAGGCAAAGACTGGGGCTGGAGAGATGGCTGAGTTCAAATCCCAGCAACCACGTGGTGGCTCACAACCATCCCTAATGAGATCTTCTGGTGTGTCTAAACACAGCTACAGTGTACTTACATATAAGAAATAAATAATAAAAAGAATAGGCAAAGACTTTGATAGAATATTTTACACCTGATGGATGGAATGGCACATAGGCATGTGGGAAAATGCTTGATAAAATTAGATTTCTTAGAAATGAGAGTGTCAGGCTTGGTGAGAGTTACTGACATGATCATTAGGATGGCTTTCTAAAATCTGGGCCACACATTCTGCTGGCAGCCTATACAAAGGACATGGAAGAGAAGATGGAAGTGTTCTCTCTTGCCTGCTTGCTCTCGATGGCAAGTCCATTCCTTTACTGGTATCAGAGCCTACTTCTTCTGGATTCTGTTGTATACCGAAGACCAGCTGAGACATCCAACCTCATGGACTGAACGACCGCCTTCTTGGACTTTCTACTGGTGGACAGCCATTGCTGGACTAATTGGGCCACAGCCTGTAAGCCATTTTAATAATTCTTTATATATGGGATGGTTTGAATTTGCTTGGCCCAAGGGAAATGGCATTGAGAGGTGTGTCCTTGTTGGAGTGGGTGTGGCCTTGTTAGAGAAAGTGCAGCACTGGAGAGGGGTTGGGGGCTGTGTTTGAAGTTCTGTGCTTAAGCTCTGCCCAGGGTAGGAGAAAGAGTCTTGTCCTGGCTGCCTTCAGATGAAGATATGTAGAACTCTCAGCTTCTTCTCCAGCATCATGACTGCCTGGGTGCTATCATGCTTCCTGCCATGATGATAATGGACTGAACCTCTGAACCTGTAAGTCAGTCCCAATTAAATGTTGTCCTTATAAGAGTTGCCTTGGTCATGGTGTCTGCTCACAGCAGTGAAACCCTAACTACAACTGGGTTCGGCTGCCCTTCGGCACTTTTAACATTTCTTACATTTTCAGGCTCTGTGATTAGAATTTTGTCTTTTGAAGCAGACATGAGAATGAAGAGCAAAAGGTAAGTCCCCAGCCACATCAGTGTGGTCCACCAGATTAAGATGTTTTCCGTGTGTGTGTGTGTGTGTGTGTGTGTGTGTGTGTGTGTAAGACTTTATAATGTATCTCCAGTCTGTGGTGTTTGTGAGACTCTCTTCTGCTCACTACTACTGTTCTGTCTTGACAATCTTTGTTTGAATTAATAATTCTCATGGTATTTCTTACAGCATTGGGCCATGTACCAAGCTTTACTGCAGTGCAGTGCCTGTCATGGTTGGGTTTTTGTCAGTTTGACACCAGTGGGAGTCATCTGGGAAGAAGGAACCTCCCTCAGAAACAGCTCCTCAGATTGGCCCGGAGGCATGTCTGTGCAGCATTTTCTTAATGATTGACGTGTGTGTGTGTGTGTGTGTGTGTGTGTGTGTGTAGGGGACCCAGGCACTGTGTATAGTCCTTTCCCTGAGCATGTGGTCCAGGGTGGTCTAAAAAAGCCACTGGGCGAGCCACTTGGAACAAGCCAAGAAGTAGCACTCCTTTGTGGCCTCTACTTCAGTTCCTGCCTCCAAGTTCCTAACTTGAATTGCTGTCCTGACTTCTCTTCATGATGAACTATAAGATGTGTGATGAAATGAACCCTTTCTTACCTGTCTTACTTTCATTATTATTTTTTCTTTTTTTTTTTTTCTTTTTCTTTTTTTCAAGACAGGGTTTCTCTGTGTAGCCCTGGCTGTCCTGGAGTTCACTCTGTAGACCAGGCTGGCCTTGAACTCAGAAATATGTCTTCCTCCTAAGGGCTGGGATTAGAGGTGTGCGCCACCACTGCCCCACACTTCCGTTATTTTTTATTGCACTGAAGAGACACCATGGATAAGGTTACTTATCAGAGAAAATGACTGGGCCGGAGAGATGGCTCTTGAAACCTCAAAGCTGGACCCCAGTGACACACCTCCTCCAACAAGGCCACACCTCCTAGTCCTTCCCAAACAGTTCCATCAAGTGGGGACCAAGTATTCAAACATATGAGCCTTTGGGGGCCATTGCCATTCAAACCAACACCAAGCTGCTGCTTTTGGTCACGGTGCTTATCACAGACAGCAACAGGGGACAGCAGCCTTGTGAGCAAACAGGGTTGGGGCGGTCGGTCCCTGGGAAAAAAGCAAAAAGTTCAGTTTTTATGACCACGGTGCTTGTTGTAAAGAGCTTCTGAGACTGGAAGATCTCGTTACTCGTCGTCGTTGTGACGGGATACAAAAGTGATGGGATTTTAGCCTGTGGTTTGCGGGGATGAAGTCTGTCCTGGTGGGAGGAGAGAGGGGCAGCTGGCAATGGCACGTCTGCTGTCAGGAAGGAGTGAGGTGAAAACTGGTGCTCTCCACTCCATCTCTCTCTCTTATTCAACTCAAGATCCCGGCCCGTGGGTTGGTGCTGCCCTCAGATAGGGAGTTTGCTCACACCACTGTAGGCTTAGGTTTGTTTGTTTGTTTGTTTTTGTTTTTTTCGAGAAAGGGTTTCTCTGTGTAGCCCTGACTGTCCTGGAACTCACTCTGTAGACCAGGCTGGCCTCGAACTCAGAAATCTGCCTGCCTCTGCCTCCTGAGTGCTGGGATGAAAGGCGTGCGCCACCACTGTCCGGCAGGTTTTTTTAAAAAAACAAACAAACAAACAAACAAACAAACAAACTTACTTTTAATAAGGGTTCTCAAATGCGTTGACCCTGCTTTGAGCCCACCATCCAAAGGTAGGGGAGAAAAGATGGTAAATAGGACAGGGGGATGTGGGCCTCTTTAGAAGTCGTTCTTTGGGGACAAGTCCAATCTGTGTTTTCTGGAGAATATCAGCAGGGCTGGCGAGATGGCTCAGCGGGTAAGAGCACTGACTGCTCTTCCAAACGGTTCTAAGTTCAAATCCCAGCAACCACATGTTGGCTCACAACCATCTGTAATGGGATCTGATGTCCTCTTCTGGTGCATCTTAAGACAGCTACAGTGTACTTACATATGATAATAAATAAATCTTTGTAACTACATTGTTTATTATGTACTTACATATGATAATAAATAAATCTTTGGGCCTGAGCAAGCAGAGTTGACTGGAGCGAGGTCAACTAAGATTCAATTCCCGGGGGCTGGTGAGATGGCTCAGCAGGTAAGAGCACCCGACTGCTCTTCCAAAGGTCCTAAGTTCAAATCCCAGCAACCACATGGTGGCTCACAACCATCCGTAATGAGATCTGACACCCTCTTCTGGAGTGTCTGAAGACAGCTACAGTGTACTTACTTACATATAATAAATAAANAAATCTTTAAAAAAAAAAAAAAAAAAAAAAAAGATTCAATTCCCAACCACCACATGAAGGCTCCCAACCGTCTGTACGGCTACAATCTACTCACATACATAAAATAAATAAATACATCTTTTTAAAAAAAAAAACAAAAACAAAGGAGGATATCAGCAGTTCAGCTCAGTTCACACAAATCAGCAGTGGTAACTCTATCCACTCTCAAACACCAACTCGAATCAGCAACAGCAGCTTAGTCTAGAAGAATCCATGATGCTCTGCCAATTGGCGCGATGCCAGGGAAGTGACAAGCAGTCAGTGGAGCACTGCCTGAAGTTCTCTCCATGAAGTCATGACAAACAATGATCAGCAGGGAAGGCAAGGTGAACCAACGCCAATCAGCATCATCCAGTGTCTGTTGGGTTATATTTAGACCCCTTTCAAACATCCTGAGCTCTCTCAAGCACCTGCTCTATCAATACATCACATGCCCCCTTTCTAGGCAACGACCAAAAGAAACACCACCTGTCTGTCTTCAGCAAAACACCCTCTCACTTGTCTGCTTCATAAGGCAGATTTCCAAACTGGGCAGTGGTGGTACACGCCTTTAATCCCAGCACTCAGGAGGCAGAGGCAGGCAGATTTCTGAGTTCGAGGCTAGCCTGGTCTACAGTGTGAGTTCCAGGACAGCCAGGGCTATACAGAGAAACCCTGTCTCGAAAAACCAAAAGAAACAAACAAAAAACAACAAAAACAAACAAAAACAAAAAACAAACAAACAAAACAGAGTCTCAAAAAGCCCCAAACATCTCCACTTCACACCTCAGTTGACTTTTTTCTAGAAGCGTCCTTACAGGCACGCCCGGATATTCTTACCTAGGTGAGTCTAAATCCACTCAAGTACACAATAAACGTTAGCCACCGTGTTTTGTAGTGCTGGCACACACCTTACATCCCAGCACTGGGGAGGCAGAGGACAAGGGTCTCTGTGAGTTCGAAGCCAGCCTGGCTTATGTGGAGAATAGGTAGGGCTGTGTAGAGAGCCCCTGGCTGAAAGATAAATAAGATTAACCATCACGGCAGGTAACCTTATGAAACCCTTGCACAAAGTTGACTGTTTATCGGGCGTCATCTGATTCCGGGGATACCGTGCAGCAACGCAGACTCATTGGCGTGTGACATGAGCGTGGGAACTGGCCTTGACTCTGGAAATGTATGGATAGCGGAGAGGGCTGGGGTGGACACTTTGCCTTCTGCCACTCTCAGACAAGACGCTGAGGTTGCCAGTCTGTGTTTTGATTTTCCCCTTCTTGAATATGCACACTCAACCTGGGGTCAGACAGTGTTTCAGGTGATATTTTGCAACTACAGTCATGCATCGCTAAGCCGCCGGGATATGTAACTTTCTAAGAAGTGCTCCATTAGGTGATTTCAGTATGCAAACATGACAGAATTACTTATACTAATTAATGCTCGGCAGCTCCAGTGTCACTAGAGGGTAAAATCCTATGGGACTGCTGTTGTGTGTGCTAATGAATGGCAGAAACGCTACAATTACCCTGAGATGCAGTTAGCCAGGCACATTAGTGATACCACAGTGGCAGTATCTTCCTTGGATTCTTATTTAAAATCGTTAAGAAGCCAAGAGGTTCAGAAAGATGTGACCATGATCCTTTCATCTTCCAGTCTATTGTCTTTCTTTGACTTGACTCTGTGTACAGGAAGGTAGGACGGTCGAGAAGACAAAGCTCGGGCCACCGACTACGGTAATGGCCTTGGCTTCTTCAGTGGAAGACTGGCATAGGATTTACCTGTCATGTGGTGCCACCCCCAAGAAAATGTCTACTGCACGAGGAGCCAACAGCAGACCATGGTAAGAATACTACCCAAGGTCCAGCTTGGTGAGCCAGCAAGTTTTACTGGGGTTAGTTATAGAAGCAGAGTTGCCTTAAAGACAGCTGCGTCACCGAGATGCCCACCCCAGGGTGGGTGACAGCTCAGGGAAGCTGGAAACCTGGACCTCACCACACACCTTGCAGGCAGAGGTGGACACGTCTTCCAGGCAGGTCCACTGGCCTGAGAATATTTGTCTGCAGCACTTAATCCTCAGAGGTTCTCAGGGGAGGGAGGAGCCTGGTGAATCTGGTGAATTTCAGGGACTTCCTGAAGTTATTGTTTTCTGAGTTAAAGTGGCTTCCCTGCAGGACAAAATGCTCCACTGGTGTCTTAAGGAGTTTCCCTAAAAGTTGGAAGGTTTTGTCTCAGAGGAGATTGCTACCCAACAAAACCTTTCTGACCCTTGTAAAGATTCAGCAAGGTAAGTGTCATTCTTAGTCTAAGGCAATGGTTCTCAACCTTCCCAATGCTGCGGCCCTTTAATGCAGCTCCTCTTGTTGTGGTGACCCCCCAACCCATAAAATTATTTTTGTTGCTACTTTATAACTGTAATTTTGGTACTCTTGTGACTCACGATGTTTTCCAGTGGCTTAGGTGACCCCGGAGTGGGTCGTGACCCACATGTTGGGGACCTCTGGTCTAAGGCAATCAGTAAGATTCCAGTGAACATCTGCAAGACACAAGCAGAGACCAGGGGATCATCTTTTATCCGTTAGGATCTCAATGATAGACAATCTGGCCAATATGATAGCTTTGCCATACAGGATTGCTGCTGGAGAATCAGCTATACCACCTTTGACTAGCTGGTGTAGGGTCCTTCTGCACTGCGATGTACTGGAATTGTAAGTAGCTGAGGAGAAGCCTGGGCAGCAGGTGGTGGGAGGCACAGTGGGTGGCACCTTCCAGGGTCAGGCTCCTTGCAGGCCTCAGATATTAGGACCCTTTAGGCCACTTGAGTGCTAAGCTCTGTGTGGGCTGAGAGCGTGGCTTCCCCTCAGCCTTTGACAGCACCCAGTGTTTCACCTGTTGGCCCTGGGTGTCCCTAAAGGCTTGATAGTGCTGTGGAACTCTTCTGGTGACCAGAGCTGGCACTTCCTTTCCTTCTTCATTCTCAACCTTTCTCTCACTGCCCCCACCCCACTGGCCACTGCTAATGCAGGTGCTAGTGCTTCAGTCCAGGGCTGGCGGGCGGGCTTTCAGAGACCAGGGGCCTGCTAATTCCTGGGGTGTCACCGCTGCTTGCTGCTCCTTCATCCGGTTACCAGGTCAGCTGCACAACTAGAGGAGGGTAAGAAAAGATCACTAGAAAGGAGCTTTAGTGGTCTAATGTTGCAGCAGCAGGGAAGGCTGCAGGGGAATGTCTCTCAGCTGACACACTATGTGGGTCTGAGCATCCGCCTTACTTTAACCCTTTCTAGACCTCAAGAGGAAGAAAGGCCCTTCTGGTGTAGGAGAAAATAGAGTTTACTGAAGCACCATAATGAGAGTCTGGTATAACGCCCACTAAGGCTTAGGATTCGTGTGTGTGTGTGTGTGTGTGTGTGTGTGTGTGTCCAGACACAGCTGTTGTAATCACAACTGGCCACAGCTGTGGATGCCTGCATGAGATCTGTCCAACAATGAGCAGATCCACAGGCATGGGTGGTATAGGGACTCGCGGGTTCCTACCCTCACTTCTGACCTATTTGCCACTCACTGACACATTCAAGAATGGGGGCTGTTGCCTTTGTGTTCCCACAGGCAGCCCCAACAGGCTCCAGTGCATAGATCCAACCAAATAGTCAAAATATAGCCCCTGTCAAACTAAACGGTCACAAAATAAAGTCGTCATGAATCTGAGGAAGGGGTGGATAAGGAAAAGCCGGGTTGACAGAGAAGGGAGAGGATAATCATAAATTGTCAAAAACCAAAGTCAATAAAAAATAAAGATCTGAGGCTGGAGAAATGACTCAGAAGTTAACAGCAGTGGCTGCTCTTGCAGAAGACCTGGGTTCGATTCCCAGCACCCACACGGAGGCTTTCAATCTTCTGTAACTCCAGATGTACACTGAAATAGCTCCTTCCCTCCAGCGTTCTGCTTGCTGTGCTGATATTTTAGCCCTCCGGTGTTCAATCTTGTGATGCACACTCCACCCCACCCCGCGGCTTGTATCAAATCCTGGCATGCAATTTTGGGGCAATGAAGTTACTGTCTTAAAAACTACTTTATGGGCTGGACAAATGGCTCAGTGGTTAAGAGTACTGACTGCTCTTCCAGAGGTCCTGAGTTCAATTTCTAGCAATCATGGTAGCTCACAACCATTTGTAATAAGACCTGGTACCCCAGTTCTGGTGTGTCTGAAGATACCTACAGTGTCCTCACATAAATAAATCTTAAAAAGAAATTTATTACTTAAATTGTTAAAAATTATGTGTAGGTGTGTGTGTCTGCATATGCACGTGAGTGCAGGTGCCTGTGGAGGCCAGAGCTTCAGTTAGACCGAAGCCCTGACCTGGGTGCTGGGAACTGACCAGAACTCAGGTCCTCTGGAAGCTGCAAGTGCTGTTAACCACTGAGCCATCTCTTCAGCTATCTAGTTCATTTTAAAATGGAAAAAGCAAACAAACCCACATTTCCCTTCTTGTGTGTACTGACTGGTTTTGTGTGTCAACTTGACAGAAGGCAGAGTCATCAGAGAGAAAACTTCAGTTGAGGAAATGCCATGAGATTCAGCTGGAGGGCATTTTCTCAACTAGTGATCAGTGGGCAGGGCCTAGCTCATTGGGGGTGGCGGGTGCCATCCTTGGTAGTCCTGTGTGCTATAAGGAAGCAGGCTGAGCAAGCCATGTGAAGCAAACCAGCAAGCAGCACCCCTCCACAGCCTCTGCATCAGCTCCTGCCTCCAGGTTCCATTCCTGCTCCAGTTCCTGTCCTGACTTCCTCCAGTGATGGACTATGATCTGGAAATGTAAACCAAGTAAAGCCATTCCTTCCCAGCTTGCTTTTTTCTACAGCAATAGAAACCCTAAGACATTGTAGAAATCGAGATCTTGTCCGTGAACACTATGCACAGCCTCTGATAAGTTTGTTTTTTAAATCTAGTTATATGGATAAAGTTGGCAGAATGGCTGTTTGTATTTACGAAGCTGGCAGCCCAGTAGAGCTGGCTGCAGGGCACAGGGGTGCACCAGTATGAGGGATATGAGAAGTAACGGGGCAGAATGGGGGCAGGGGGATGCGTCAGGGACACTGCTCCAACTCTAGTTTAATTCCCAAACCACAGTTGGGATGGCAGTGAGAACGCAGTAAAAATAGGAAATCTCATAGGACATGCTTGTAATCTAGTGCTTGGGAGTTCGAGGTCAGCCTGGGCTGGCTCAGGCCTGGCTCAAGGCTCGCAGTGTAGGGATGGGGCCGACTGAACCCTGGCTGGCTCGCCCGGAACAAGTCCGCAGGAGCTCGGGGCGGAGCATCGCCAGCGGCTACGGCGGGCCCGGCTCGGGCCTGGTCTGGGTCACCGGGTCGCAAGGGCTTTGGTGGTGTTCCCTCTCACGGGCTCGCTTCGGCGAGCAGAGTGGCACGGGGCAAGAGTCGCATTGGTTTCATCGAGCCACCGGCCCACCGTAAACGGCCAATAACCGCCTTGGGGTCAGGCCGAGGCCCTCCATCTTTGTGCCGCCCCGAGGGGAGCCGACGCCGGGTGCGGGCCGGCCCCCAACAGTCAAGTTTTCAAAAAGCCCGCGCGGGGCCCCCCGGGCTGATCCGTTGGGAACGGCCAGACTTCCCGCGAGGGCGCGCGAGGACGAAGCGTGCGGGCGACAGCGGGCTCCGCAGGGGAGGCGCCGGGCCGGCGCTCGAGAGGAGCGCGCCCGTCCCGCGGCGGCGGAAACCGGAAGTGGGTCTGAGGAGCAGCCGCTGATTGGCCGGCCGGACACGTCCCTCAAGGGGCTGGCGCGAACGCCACTGCGGAGCCGGGCCTGGGCATCCGGCGAGGGGAGGGAGGGAGGGAAGGCTGCGGGAACAGCCGCGCGGCCGACAGGAAACGTCCCGCGGAGACGCGCGGAGGGCTCCGGCGGGCCGCCTCCGGGGCTCCGCGGCCCCGCGGCGAGCGCGAGCGCGGAGGCGGAAGGAGCGGCGGACGCCGGGGAGCCCGAGGCCCGGTCCCGGTGCGGGGGGGGGGAACCGCGGAGGGCGGGGAGGCCGCGGCCGAGAGCGGCGCTGCGGCGCGGTGGGCGGGACCAAGGCGAGCGGGCAGGCGATTGGCCGGCGGCCCGGCGTCGCCTGTGACGCACCGCGCGGGGAGGGTGCGCGCGCCTTCAGCGGCCTCTTTGTGTGGTGTCCCGATAGGGGAGCGGAGGTGGCGGCCGCGGCGGCCCCGGTCGGGTTCCAGCGTCCTCGGCTCGCCCTCGGGCCGGCAGCGCGCCCCTTCCCTCCCCCTCCCGCCCCTCACCCCGCCGGCGGTGGCGGCGGCGGCCGGGCCCGGGCTCGGACGAGGCCTCGGCGACCGCTAACGGGCGACGGCGACGCGGCCGCGGAGCGCGCAGGGCGGGGGCAGGGCCCGGGCGGCCGACATGGAGAACTCGCAGCTCTGCAAGCTGTTCATCGGCGGCCTCAACGTGCAGACGAGTGAGTCGGGGCTGCGCGGCCACTTCGAGGCCTTCGGGACGCTGACGGACTGCGTGGTGGTGGTGAACCCCCAGACGAAGCGCTCCCGCTGCTTCGGCTTCGTGACCTACTCGAACGTGGAGGAGGCGGACGCCGCCATGGCCGCGTCGCCGCACGCGGTGGACGGCAACACGGTGGAGCTGAAGCGCGCCGTGTCGCGGGAGGATTCGGCGCGGCCCGGGGCGCACGCCAAGGTGAAGAAGCTGTTCGTGGGCGGCCTCAAGGGCGACGTGGCGGAGGGCGACCTGATCGAGCACTTCTCGCAGTTCGGCGCGGTGGAGAAGGCGGAGATCATCGCCGACAAGCAGTCGGGCAAGAAGCGCGGCTTCGGCTTCGTCTACTTCCAGAGCCACGACGCGGCCGACAAGGCGGCGGTGGTCAAGTTCCACCCGATCCAGGGCCACCGCGTGGAGGTGAAGAAGGCGGTGCCCAAGGAGGATATCCACGCGGGCGGCGGGGGCGCGCGGGCGGCCCGAGGCGGGCGCGGCGGAGGCCGGGGCCGCGGCGGCGGAGGCGGCGGCCGCGACCAGAACGGGCTGGCCAAGGGCGGCGGCGGAGGCGGCGGCGGCGGCGGCTACAACAGCTACGGCGGCTACGGGGGCTACGGCGCCTACGGGGGCGGCGGCGGCGGCGGCTCGTACGGCGGCAGCGACTACGGCAACGGCTTCGGCGGCTTCGGCAGCTACAGCCAGCACCAGTCCTCGTACGGGCCGATGAAGAGCGGCGGCGGCGGCGGCGGCGGAGGCAGCTGGGGCGGCCGCAGCAACAGTGGACCGTACAGAGGCGGCTACGGCGGCGGCGGCTACGGCGGAGGCTCGTTCTAGAAGCCGGGTTCCGGATGCCGGCGGCGGGCGCGGCCATCGTCGCCCTCCGCGCCCGCCCTAGGTGCCCTCGGGGGAAGCCGCTCACCCTGGGGGGCACGACACCCCCGCTTGCCTGCCCGTCCCCCCTGAAGGTGGACTCGGCCCCACACACACACATTTTTGTGTTACAGTCATTGATGGACTCTATTTTTTTATTATTACTTGGACCTTGGTCGTTTTTATACTAGCAAAAATATGTCTTGTTTTAATTTGTGTTTTTTGGGGGGGGCGGGTGGGCGGGCGGGAGTGAACTTGCTGATTCTGTAGCAAAACCTGGGTGGGGGTTGGGCGGGAGGGTAGTTTACTTTGTTGTAAGGACTTGATACCTGGCTACAGCGTTTTCTATGAAACCTACTTGGATCCCATGCCTGAAATTTGGAAGCATATGTACAAAAATCATTTTTACGTTTTATTTTTAATAAATCATTGTGTTTGACCGTACATGTCTAACATTTTTTTCTAGGATCCACTCCTTGCCGTTTGAAAGGATGTTTTTGTTAGGTTTTGATGTGTACTTGGAGAAGCTTAAAGGAGGTCTTGTGGGTTCTTTTTTTTTTTTTTTTCCTTCCTGTTTGCCCAGTTAGTGATGTTGAGTTTACCTTTTACAGACAAAAACTTTATGAAGTGGATGTGGCCGTTTAGTTCCTGTGCATCCATCTCTGTAATAAGCGATTTGCTTATCATCTTGACATGGTCGGTTCTTTCTATGAGAATTTACTTCAAAACATGTACTGTGTAGTTTTAAAAGAAACAGTTTGTGTTTAAAGCATGTGTTCTCATTCATATAAACTGTTTAAAACTTTTTAGGTGCCCTAGTTTCTTCCTTATTGGTTTGTCTGTAATGAATGGTTACAAATAAGGGTTCTATTTTACCCTAACACTAAGTGAGTTTTTAAAAATGTATTTTCAGAGCAGGTTTAAAAAAGCGGTTCTTCCCTAAGTCTGAACTTTGTCCTCTTAAGACCAACGGATGTAGCACCATCTGCTGGTAGAGTGGCGGTATAGCTGCGAGACGGTTGGTTTAGAAAAACCAACTTGTTCAGGACAATTTACTCAGATTTAGCAGTTTGCCATCAGAAGTCTGCAGACTTGAAAGGTCCACATTTACTTGTAGCTGAGGCGGGCTTCCCAGGAGTGTAGCTAACAGCCCGCATCAGTCACTTTTTCTACGTGAGATTTGAACATGTAAACTGCTATGCATAGCTTGGGCAGTAGCCCCAAACTGCTCCAATAGCTACTGAAGCAGCTGTGTGTACTGGGGTTTTAGGTGCAAGTTGTAAAACAAAATATCTGTATTCTGCTTGGTTAACGTGTATTTGTAGCCCTTCATGCAATAGAATTCAAGTTGTTGTTTATAAAAAAACAAAAACTGATAATAGAAGAAAATTGCCTTCCTGGATAGAAACATAGAATAGCAACGTTTATGGATATCACAAATAAAGAATTCAATTCTTACATGATTGAGTGAGAGTATGTATAACCTGGTGGGTGGGCTCAGAGTACCCGTTAACTTACTGGGTTTGACGGGATGGTAAAAATTTGACTTGGATTTTGGAAGCCCAAAGCCTTATGGCATCAAGCTTTTGGGAAAAGATCTTTCTTTTTACCTTTTAAAAGATTTTAATGTTGGAACCCCACAGTTTAAGTTGTCACTGAATAATTTCTAAGATCTGATTGTTGCCAAAATCATTGTAATTACTAAGGCTCTTAAAGGTAAGAGGATTAATGTTCAGCTAGTTTGGTCAGTTTAGTGAGCGGTAGCTGATGTATTTAACACAGTATAGGGTCATGCTTGCTATGGAAGTAAAGTTGGATGAAGTTCTTTGCTCACGATTGCTTGCTTCCCTTAAATTCCTGCTTGAAACTACACTTGAAGATCTAATGCAGGCCTTTGGGGTCCCTCTAGGATACAGGAAAAGATCTAAAACTCATTACATGTTACCTCAGACTTTTGGTAATTTTGGATGAAAAGACTGAGCTGGTAGGTATTGTGAGGTGATGAGTGTTTAGTAATAGCGACGTAAAAGGTAGTGGATGACTTAAAATTCTGTTAGAGCCCACAGTTCCTGGTGTGTTAACAGCCCAGTGTCGGAATGTTCACCCTTAGTGATGAATGTAATTGAATAGTAGGAAAGGAAAACGGGCAGTGTTTTTGTAAGCACTTCCTGTGTTTCCCCTAGCAGCCTTTCCGCATGTGGAGCTTTTTAAATGGGTGGAGAACTGTTGGATGTCTTGGTTCACCTGTGAGAATCTCTAGAGGATTTCAAGCCTAGCTGACAGGAGGTGGTGACAGAGTCCACCACTCCTTCTGAGAATAGTTTTTCATGCTTGGATATTTTCTGATTTTTCAAGATGAAATTGCCCCAGTGTATTTCAAAGACTGTAAGTTCTAAAATAACCGTTAGTTAAGAGGTAGTGTGGCGCTTACGTTGGTTTTTGTGTGAGTATGTGAGCATGTGCCTTTCACACAGCACCCGTGGGAGACACTTTGCAAGTCTGCTTTCCTGTCTTCTGGGATTGGGGATCTGCAAGTGCTTTTACCAGCTGAGCCTTTTTTTTTTTTTTTTTTTTAAAAAGATTTATTTATTTATTTATTTATTATATGTAAGTACACTGTAGCTGTCTTCAGACACTCCAGAAGAGGGCGTC
>NC_034605.1:60793792-60806786 GCF_900095145.1 Mus pahari | reverse complement strand
GGATGGTTATGAGCCACCATGTGGTTGCTGGGATTTGAACTCCGGACCTTCAGAAGAGCAGTCAGGTGCTCTTACCCACTGAGCCATCTCACCAGCCCCCAGCTGAGCCATTTTTGACGGACCTGGGACATCTTTAAAGATGGCAATATATTTTTTTTTAAACTGTATTTTTGAGGAAAGGTAAATTGCGTGTGTGAGTGCAGATTTCTGCAGTGTCCAGAAGGTATTAAATCTCTTGAAGCTGGGTTATAGTGACTTTGAGTTGCCAGGTGTGGGGTCCTCTTCAAAAGCTGAGTCATCTCCAGACCCCAGAATTTCAAATGCTTAAAGTTTAGAAGTGATTTAGATTCATAAAGCCCTATCAAGTGTGACTGGATTGTGCTCATGGCTATACCGTAGTGTGGATTCTTGATTTTAGGAAAGAGAGAGAGATTGGCTGGAAATTGGGAATTTAGGGTTCCCTTGCCTCAAGATCACAAGTGACAGGAGTGTTGAACTGTAGCCCTTGCTGCTTACACTCTTGGTTTGGATCACTTGTATGTAGGTTGTTCCCTGCGTGCCTGCTAATTGAAAGTGCTTTGGAGTGTGGTGGGTTTGAGCATTGTCTGCCTCTAGCTAGTGTATGGGTGTGACCTGTCTAACATCCACACTTGATAGATCTTCCAATTCCAGTGTCAGTATGATAGAACCTCTCAGCCTTATTTTGGCCTGGTTTGCTCCCCACCCCCTACTTCCTTTTCTTGCTGTTTGTCCCTAGCTGGCTTGAAACTTGCCATGTAGACCAGGCTGCCCTGAATTCTTGAGATCCTTCTGCAAATCCAGTGCTAGGATCACAGATGGGTGCTCTTTGGGCTTTTTGGAAGGACCAGCCAAGACTACCAGGCTACAAGAGACTGTCTTCTCCCGAGGGTCCCATAGCAGATGACTTGACTCTTTTTTTTCCTGCTCTCTTAACAATGGAAAACGACATAGTCCCACCCCCCAACCCACTCGATAAAAAGTTCCTTGAAAGCCTAAGAAGTCATTAAGAGTTTGTGTGTGTTATTTCTGATTTCAGTTCTCATTCTATGAAGAGGTCCTATTATCTCTGTTGCACCAGGCTACAGGTTCATAACTTAAACAGTTTGCCTAACTGTTAAGCTGTTAAAAATAGGAGATAGGAATCTTGCAGCTTTAAAAATATTTTTTTTTGGGGGGGGGGGAGAGCTGGCTCTCGCATACATAGTCCTAGCTGGCCTCAAACTCAGGGATTCGCCTGCCGCTGCCTTCTGAGTGCCAGCTTGCTCAGCTGCCCTTCTGAAGGTGTTACAGAGTGAGTTCCGAAATCATAACAGTGAACGCCGTTTTGTCCTACTTAGAAGGGCGGACTATCCCGGTATGTTAATAGATGCTAGCATTAGCCTTTGCTTGAGATGTAAATGATTTACCAAATGTTTGTATCATGAAGCTTGCTCAAGAGGATGGAGAATCAACAGACTTGGAGGAGCTGGGTGATGTTTGCCCCGGGTCAGAGGGGTGAATCTGTAGACAGAGAACTTACATTTGCTCTTTAACCTGGTAAGTCAACTTATTTCCTAGACTATGGAATTGTTTAGATCTCTTATGATTTGATGGGGTTTTGAGATCATTCTCGGTAATTATTTGCTAAGTCTTTGAGAGAGAGAGACCCTTAGACTCATTCTTATACATCCAACAAAAGATTTACTACTAAGCTGACTGGGGGCCAGCCTTTTCCTCTTAAGACACCTATAGTTTTGTTTGGATGGTGAAAACTTAAAACAATTATGAGAGTCCTGGCATTTGTGTTGGGCCTATAGACAGGAGGGCTCTGTTACGGGGAAATGTG
The DNA here is from genome assembly GCF_900095145.1 of Mus pahari. Lineage (NCBI taxonomy): Eukaryota > Metazoa > Chordata > Mammalia > Rodentia > Muridae > Mus > Mus pahari. The sequence continues at coordinate 60,804,940 of NC_034605.1, read as the reverse complement.
ACAGGTGTTTGAACTGGCTTTACAAAGCCACAGAGGACAGTCCCACTGCTTAGCTGACATGCAGAGCATGATAGATTGGGTACCTTATGTCATTGGCCCTTTTGAATATGAGGTCACAGAGACCTTTAAAAAAAAAACCCCAGCCATTTAAATTCTATTGTTTTTGCCAAGACTAATAATAGCAAACCGGCTGTAGGGTGCAGACTCATTTATTTAGTTTTGGAACTATCAGTCCCCTGAGACTTTTAGTGAGCAACGGCGGCTCCCAGGGGCTGGAGCATACGCGTTACCGTTGAGGAGATCTCCAGCACTCACACGGCAGCTCACAACGGTCAATAGTTCTGGTCCTAGCAGATCCAGCACCCTCTTCTGACCTCTGAAGGACACAGGCCCGCACACAGTGCATGGTCATGTGCGCAGGCAAATACTCATACACATACAAAAAATTAATAGGTCTAAAAAAATGGCAGTTGTCCTAGATTGAGACCATTCCACAGTAACTGATAGTTTGAGGTTCCCTGGGAAGGAATGGGCTCCGTGATTGACAGGGTCTTCTGGGATCTCCTCATTTTGACCCTTCACCAGTTTCTGGTGAAAATGCAGATCAGTTTTCTGTAATTGAAAGGGCGTGTATGTTGGGAATTTTCCTTTGTAAACTAGTCATGTCAGTTTTGGAGCAGCGAGATGGTTCAAAAAGTAGTGAGTGAGCATGAACTACTACTAGCTTCAGGTTGGAGTCTAGTGTACCATGGGTGTTCTTAGCGTCGGAATTCAGTTTTTTACTAAATTAATACAGAAGATTTTAATTTGGCCGTTGACTAGGGTGGCTGTAGTTGAGGGAAGAGGAGCACAGGAGTAGGCAGTGAGGTGAAAGAGCACCAGATTATGGTTTGGGAAGTAGGCCATTGTAAAGATTTTGCCTCTGTGAAGATTAATGTGGTTGTTGACTTGACACATCCTGGAGGAGGGAGCCTGCATTGGAAGAATTGCCTCCTTCAGATTAGCCTGTGTGCAAATCTGGGTGGGATTGTCTTAGTCACTGTTGTTATGGGAAAGGTCCAACCCACCATGGGTGGTGCCTGGGACAGGTGAGCCTGGACAGGAAGCTGGACAGGAAGCAGGGCAGTGTCTGCCTGAAGTTCCTGCTTTGGCTTCCTTGGATGATGGACTGTAACCTGTAGGCCACATAGAACCTCTCTTCCCCGAGTTGCTTTTGGGCCATGGTAATTATTATTTCTTGTTTTCATTTTGTGTTTAGTTTTTGAGACAAGGCCTCACTTTGGCCGGCCGGCTGGGTGCTGTCCATACAGCCTGGGCGGCTTTGAACTCGTGATAGATCTTCCTCAGCCCCCGAATGCCGAGATTGCAGGGCGCCGCCTAGCAATTCGAAGCCTTTGAGTAGAGGAATGGCATGATCCGAGTTTAGAAAGCCGCTGTCGGGCTCTGTCTTCCGTTCTCTCGGTATAACTGCTTTTAATGATGGTTTATGAGGGAGCGTTTGGAGCTAGTTGGATTGAAGTCTAACAATCTCTTCCATAGCTGTATGGGTTTTGGCCAAAAAGAACCTTCATTTGGTTGCGGTAGGTAAAACGTTAGCGTATCTGGCTTGGCGCCGCTGTTCTTTTAAATGGCCCATTTGTGTAGTGTTTGGCCTTTATGCAGGCACTTGAACTTAGGAAGTGTCCCTACCATGTCCCCGCCATGTCCCCGCCATCCCCTGTGGTTACTGTGCCTAGGCTCTATAGCCGGGTGATTATTGCCAACCCCAGCTTTTCTTTTGGGAGCGGGTACTTTTTTTCTTTTTTAAGATTTCTTTATTTATTATATGTAAGTATACTGTAGCTGTCTTCACCTTTTCTTCTCTCCCAGGCCCTGCTCGCTCCGCCCCGCTGGGAGCATTAACATTGCCATTTCAGTGAATGTCAGCTCTGAGGCCAGCCAGTCCTTCTAGTAAACACTGGGACATAAGAACTGACCTTGGGTATCTCTGATGTGCAGGAGTGTGTGTGTGTGGTGTATGAGTGTGTGTTGTGTGTATGTGTGTGTGTGGTGTGTGAATGTGTGTGTTGTGAGTGTATGTGTATGTGGTGTATGAGTGTGAGTGCATAGGTGTGTGTGTATGTGTGTGTGTTGTGAATGTGTGTGTGGTATATGAGTGTGAGTGCATATGTGTGTGTTGTGTGTGTGTGAGTGCGTGTGTGTGTGTGTGTGTGAGTGAGTGTGTGTGGTGTGTATGTGATAGAGAGAGAGTGTGTGTGTGGGTGTTGTGAATGTGTATGTGTGTGGTGTATGAGTGTGTGTTGTGTGTGTGTTGTGAGTGTGTGTGTGGTGTGTGAGTGTGTGTGGTGTGTGTGGGGTGGGGGTGGTGTGTGTGTGTGTGAGAGTGTGTGTGAGAGAGTATGTGTGTGTGTGGTGTATGTGTGTGTGTATGAGAGAGTATGTGAGTGTGAGTGTGTGTGTGTGAGAGAGTATGTGTGTGTGAGTATGTGAGTGTGTGTGTGAGAGAGAATGTGTGTGTGAGTGTGTGAGTATGTGAGTATGTATGTGAGAGTATGTGTGTGAGTGTGTGTGCATGTGAGAGAGAGTATGTGTGAGTGTGTGTGTGTGTGAGAGAGTATGTGTGTGTGAGTATGTGTGAGTGTGTGTGAGAGTGTGTGTGTGTGTGTGAGAGAGAGTATGTGTGTGAGTGTGTGTGTATGTGTGTGTGTGTGTACACTGAGAAAAATCCAGATTGTGGGGAGAGCTTGGGGCAGGGTTAGGGGAGCTCTCTTCCCTCTGCAGACATTCTCTGTGCCTTGATCCAGTGCTTGTCCTCTCATAGCTGACACTGCCAGCGCTAGTCACCAAGTGGCAGGAAGCAGCAGGCAAAGGCAGTGAAATACAGTGCAGATTTGTTTAATAAATAGTGAAGAAAACAATTGGGAGATACTGACGTGTTCAGGTCCTTGGTTTCTGTGATGTCATTTGTAACAACTTAACCCAGGGAGAAAACTCAAAGGAGAACAAACTTTGCTTAAAGGCGATCATTACATCAGAAGCCTGGAAGCCAGCTAAATGTCCACCTTCAGGAAATACTACCAGCCCAGTGTCCACCAACGAGCAAATGTATACATAAAATGGAGTATTGCCAAGCTGTAAGAAATAAACTCCGGGACGTGTCACGGCATGAAAATAGGTTAGCTGAGGGACAGAGGCAGGTCAAGATAGACAGATCTTGCTGATGCATGCTTGCATTTTATCTGGGATATCCTAGAGATAAAATGTAGCTAAGTCTGAGTGGCGCTTCATGGGAAGGATAAGCCTGTATAGCCTTCTACTTAATCCCCAGAACAATAAAACAAACAGGTAATAAACACCGGCTCGCTGGCTCTGAGGGGGAAGATGGTATAGAGGCAATGAGGAAAGTGACCTGGGCTGGGCGTGGTGGTGCATGCCTTTAATCCCAGCACTTGGGATGCAGAGGCAGGTGGATTTCTGAGTTTGAGACCAGCCTGGTCTACAGAGTGAATTCCAGGACAGCCAGGGCTTCACAGAGAAACCCTGTCTCAAAAAAAATCAAAATAAATAAATAAATAAATAAGAATAAAAAAAAAAATAGAAAGTGTTCTGGAAGCGTAAAGCATTGGTGGATGTATTCAGTGCCATAGAACTGGACATTTTTTTTTAGTAGTTAAAATTAAAATTTTTATTCTTTAAATATAAAATGAATACAATACATATGTGAGCGTATTAAATTTATCCCTTAAAACCACACATGTAAGTTATGGGAAGTCGAGATGACCTAGTTGCAGATACAATGATAAATGCCCCCCTCCCTGATTGTTTGAGATAGCACCTCACTACATAGACCAGGCTAGCCTAAAACTCACAGAGATCTTACTACCTGGGCCTCCTGAGGTAGTGGGATTAGAAGCATGTGCCACCCACCATGCCTGAATGAAGCACGTGGCTCACAGCCACCTATTACTCCAGCTCCAGAGGCTCCGATGCCTACCTCTGTGGTCAGAATATATCTGCGCTCACATCCCTATATATACATACATATGAGTAATTAAAATCGTTTTTAAGAAAAGACTAATACATTTTTTGTTGCTGTTGTTCAGTTTTGTGTTTGTTTTCTTCCTTGACAGGATTTTTTTGTATAACAGAGCCCTGGGTGTCTTGGACTCACCTTGTAGACCAGGCCGACCTTGAACTCATAGAGACCTGCCTGCCTCTGCCTCCTGAGTGCTGGAATTAAAGGCAGGCCTGTGCTGGCCTTTTTTTTTTTTTTTGATTTATTATTTTATGTAAGTACACTGTAGCTATCTTCAGGCGTATCAGAAGAGGGCATCAGATCTCATTACAGATGGTTGTGAGCCACCATGTGGTTGCTGGGATTTGAACTCAGGACCTTCGGAAGAACAGTCAGTGCTCTTAACCACTGAGCGATTTCTCCAGCCCCCGCCCCCCTTTTTTTTAAGATTTAATTTTTATGCCTATGGTTATTTGCCCCAGTGTATGTCTGTGTACCACTGTGTGCAATGCCTTTGCAGGCCAGAAGAGGGCACTGGATCCTCTGGAACTGGAGTTAAAGACATTGAACTGGGAATTGGAACACCTCTGGCCCTCTGCAAGAACAGCCAGTGCTTGTAAGCCATGAGTAATAACAACAAAAGCCCACCACAGTTTTAGTAAGATCTAAACTTCGTTTTTATTATTTTTTTTTAAAAGTATTTTTCTACACTGTTGCTGTCTTCAGACACACCAGAGGAGGGCACTGGATCCCATTACAGTTGGGGCCATGTGGTTGCTGGGAATTGAACTTAGGACCTCTGGAGAGCAGTCAGTGCTCTTAACTGCTGAGCCATCTCTCCAGCCCCCTAAACTTTATTTATTTTTTTGTTTCCAGTTTTCCCTAACTGAAATTCGTCTTCTGCTGATTTTTGATGGACTCTCAGTTATTCTCAAATCTCTCAGTTATTACCATCATATGTGGAATCCTTCCAGCCAGCCTGTAAACTCATGGGCTTTCTAGCTGTACCAAGTTCATCGAAATTTACGCCATAGCCACCTGCTGTGCAGAGCTCAGTGAGCCTTGGCGGAATTAAACACATGCTATCAGTGACCATGGATATTTAGCACTTTAGCTCCCCTTCACCTGCTCACGTCAGAGATCGAATCACGGGTCTCAGAAACCCTCTACAAGCGCTTATCCACAGAACTACCATGTCCCCAGACTTACCTTTACTTTCTTTTCTGTGAGACCGAGTTTTACTAAGTTATCCAGGTTGACCTCACTCTTTGGCTCAGGCAGGCCTTGAATGTGTCATCTGTATTTAACTTTTTTATGCAAAACGACTAGGTTTTCCTTGGATCAAGAAAAGAATTGAGCGGGGCAGTGGTGGCGCACGCCTTTGATTCCAGTACTTGGGAGGCAGAGGCAGGCGGATTTCTGAGTTCGAGGCCAACCTGGTCTACAGAGTGAGTTCCAGGACAGCCAGGGCTATACAGAGAAACCCTGTCTCGAAAAACCAAAAATCCATCAATCAATAATAAGTATAAAATAAAAAAAGAAAAGAAAAGAATTGAAAGGCAAGGTGAGGGAGAAGATAATCGCAGCCGTTAATTTACAGCTGAATCAATGCTCGTTCTCGAATCTGTGTGTGGACAGCCGAAGCCTGGGTTTTCTTCTTTTTGTGAGAAGTGGTTTCACTTTTGCTATGAGAGCTACACAGGCTTACCAGCAGGGGGCACTGGCTGTGGGCTGCAGCTTTGGGAAGGGAAAGAGTTCTTGGACCCCCCCCACCCCCAAAGGATAAAAAGCCCTGAGGGGTGTGCCAGCCTCCGCCTGTGCTGTCCCTCAGTCTGCATGGTTTCCTCACGGGCTAAGCCTGACTGGATGAGTCACTTTGGGATGGAGATCTGGGTTCATCAGGTGCGCTTGGCTAACTGTGGAGGTCACTGGAGGCATCAGGAGGAACCTGTGGAGTGGGTAGCAGGCTTTGACATAAATTCAGGACAGGTCAAGGATGGGGACTTTCCTCCAGGCAGGAACCACTTTGGTCCTTTTGAGTCTGTCGACTAGAACCCCAAGCAGCCCCTCTTGGGGCTGAAGCACAGTCAGGAGCACTAGCCTATATTGAACAGGTCAGAGTGTGGCCCACAGAATGCTTGGATAACAGGTAGGAGATATAAAATGTAGCAGAGACCAGAAAAATATTCCAGTAGCATAGAGAAGGGCCCTTGGCTTTGCTACCCTTAGTTCTGGTGGATGGTTTTCCTGGATGGCCATTTCCCTTCCACCTCATGGAGAATGGGTGGTGGGACAATCGGGTGTGATCTGACACACCTGGCTGATGCTGGTTCGTCGTATGGCAAAGGTAGGTTGCCACCTGAGGCTTTATATCAGCTCTAGTCATTCATTTTGAAGCGTGAGTATATTCAGTCCTTAAGGATTTCCTTCTCAGATTTTTTGTCCTCCCCCCCTTTCCTGTATGGCGAAGACATGAATGAAGGCACGCACAAAGGGAAGTCAGTTTTATATCCCTCCCGTGACTCACCCAGCCGCCTGCCTACCCCAGTGACCTGCCTGCACTCTGGCACGGATTCTGGGATTCCACTTCCTTATTTGTGATGCTCAGCTTCTTGCGGCCCCCGTGATTGATGTCCAGAGGAAATATCTGGAACAGAACCACGAAGCTGATTACAGGAGGAAGGGAAGTGGTGGGAGAGAGATAGGAGGGGTTTGGTTGTGAACAAGCTAAGACACAGAGCTGGGTGTGAGTGCCCTTCTTGGTCTGATGGAGAACCATTCTGGGTTGTGGTCCAGCTAAGGGGACACTGGCGTGTCTGGGGAGATAAGCCTCGAGACTCACACCTCAGCTGGTTTGAGGTCGGAATGTTCTGTCAAGTCCACATTATCAACACCTGTAGCTTCTAGACCTGGGCTCCTCCCTTTGCTTGGTGACCTGAACTCTGAGAAACAACTGAAGAAACTTAGCGGGCCCAAACTGTACAAGCAACATGTTCCTGAGGTTCCCACAGACGTGAGAGCCCAGGAAAGCGTCACCACTAGGTAGACGGCTAGGGTATACCGAGAAGGAAAACGGGACCTTGGCAAGTTTTGTAGAGTCACGATTAGTAGAGTTGAGACTTTAGGGAGTGTCCTGGGAATGAAGGATTGAGTGTGAGGTCATCGGCTACCCAACGGAAGCCCACTCAGCCAGTGCTGCTCTGAGCCTCCAGAGAGGCCTGGTGTATTGGTGGGTGAGGAGTCCTAAAGCAGGGATGGATGGGTACTCGTGTCTGGCTTTTCCTTTCCTGATTGGGGAAGCTTCCGAGACAATTTTCACCGCTAATGGACCCAATCATCTCTAAGCCTTGGTTCTAGAAAACACAAACTTAGCTTCCGGCTTTCCACAGGATTGTCTTGTAGCCCGAGAAACAAGGCATGTTAACAAACAAACAAACAAACAAAACTCCCCCAGACATTCAGTTAGGAGGAGGTGAACAATAAGTTTATGTTGGAGGCCACCGGCCGTCACTGGTGTGATTTGGGGAAGGTTTCGGAAGACCTGTGACTTACTGCGCTTCCATAAAGACCCAAGGATCAGGGTTAGAGGAGCCATTCCAGGTAGAGACAACATCTAGAGGTTACAGGGCACAGGGGCTTTGGCTGGAGATGGGAGCTCAGCGGTAGACGTCGTGAGTTGGAGCCACTCAGTATGGCAGTATGGTTCAGTATGGCAGACCTTAGAAAGCGGTTCTGTTGTGGTGGTTTTGTGGTGCTCATTGCAATGGTCTTTGGCATTTTGTAATACTGGGGGTTTGTTTCAGTTGTACCTCCCCCTCTCTCCGCACATAATGCATCTGGCCCTGGCTCTCATGTCTAATTCTTCTTATTCATTTCAGTTCTGGGACACCCACACACTCCAACCCACTCATCTTAATGTCGCATCTCAGAACTACTGTGGGTTCGGGGAGGGAATCCGGCAGCGCTGATGTTACTCACAAGTATATTTCCCCAGGTGGGTAAACTCCATTGCAGGCCACAGAGGGGCCTCCTCATTCCAGCAATCTGGCCAGGCCCACAGACTCACAGCCTAAGAGGAGGAGGAGAGAAGGAGGGGTCAGCTTTTCTCCGTTAGCGAGGGTCCCTCTGATCCGCTGTCGTGCAGCCGAGGAGGAGGCAGGAGACTGTGGGGGTGGGCTAGTCGCTAGGGCTGGGGATGCCTGAGCAGATGTGGAAGCAGCTGAAAAGGTGGCACAGCCCTTGGGTCGCCGCCGCCAAAGCTGTGGCTGTTCCTAGGAGACAGAGGAGAAGCCAGCCTGCGGGGGAGGGGAAGCGAGTGGGTTGCTGCTTTTAGCAGCTGAAAGGGCTGCAGGGAGCTCTGGGTAAGACATTTTCTAGCACCGTCGCTTTTGCGGTAGAAGCCTGCCGCGAGTAAGTCAGAGGAAGGAGGATTGGGAGGGAGGAGGTCTCAGTTGCAGCCATGCTGAATCACGGCTGCTGATCGGGGTCCCTCACGGGGCTGCTGGGAGAACCCAGCGAGCAGCTCCAGTTCCCGGGTGCATGCACAGTTTGGTGACTACTAACCCTGCCGGGCCTCCCACAATGGAGGGCGAAAGGTACGTATGTGTAAGTGTGGTGAGTGCAGTATGCATGTGTAAGCAAACATGAGCAGCGAGCGAGCATAAGGTGTAACCACCATTTGTTTGCATCAGCTAGGCAGGCTTGCGGATCCTGGCAACTGCAGAACCCCAAAGCAGAGCGAGGGCAGAAAAGTCTCTTTGGAAACCTACCTCTTCCAGGGCTCAAAGCTCCAGAGACCCGGCTCCTGCCAAGGGAAGTCTGGGTTTGCTGGGCAGTGGAGCACACGGAGAGAGGGAACTTCCTGGCCTGTGCTGGGAATAGTCCGGTCTTGAACCCGGATTGCCATTTTCAGGGAGGCGTTCCCGTTGCTCACAGTGTCTGTCTTTGGTGGGGGGATTTGATGGCATTGCCCGGCTGACCTCCCTCGGAGAGGGCATTAGCCTCCTTCACACTGAGGTGGTTGAATCTTCAAGAGCCATGCCAAGTGGCTGGCTTTCCTAACACCGGGTCTGTTGTGTGTATGTTGGTGGACACTGGCTTCTGCGCTGGCATAGGTAAGGGAGAAACCCAGTTAGGTGACATTTGCTCACAACCGGTCTCGCCTGTATCCAAAAGTTTGAGAGATGCTACAAGGTCTGTGTCTTCCAGGCGCTCAAGTTTCTCCCTTCATGGACTTTTAATGAAATAGGAACCAGCTGGAGGCATTTCTGTACTCGGGTTGAGCAGGACCGAGCTGGCCGAGCCAGCCAGGGTTTGTCTCCCGGCAAGCAGGAACACAGACAGTGTTCATTTATCCGAGGAGCAGATCTTCCCATTGTGAAGGTGTTCACTGCAGGGCCAAGTCTAGCAGACTACGGAGCAGAAGTCTTCGTGCCACCACCTCCTCATCCGTGGGTTGGCGCCGAGGGACGGGCTTTACCATTTTCCTTGAGGAGAGAGGATCACAGGGAGAGGCAGGAAGGCTTCCCCTCTAAGTTGTGAGTTGCTGGTTTCACGGGCACGGGCTCCACTAAACCCGTGAGGTTGCAGAATACTTTAACAAGTGTGCACAGCTCCTCCTGAGTCGGGGCCCCTGTGAGAGAGAACAGGTGTGATTCATTTCACTCCGCTGTCTGAGAAAAGCGTAGGAAGCCAGTGCTTTCTGATAGTCCCACTCACAAGAAGAGTCTAGGACAGTGGCACTCAACCTTCCCAACGCCGAGACCATTTAATACCTGTCCTCATGTTGTGCTGATACCCCACCCTCACGCCCAAACCATGGAATTATTTTCCTTACTCCATAACTATAATTTTGCTACTGTTAGGAATCTGTGTTTTGGGATGGTCTTAGGCGACCTCTGTGAAAAGTTTGTTTGACGCTCCCCCCCCCAGGGGTCGTGACCCCCAGGTTGAGAACCACGGTCCTAGGACCTTTTTAGACCACGCTCCTTGCAGTTTCTTTCTGGGCTCTCTTCAAAACAGGAGTCTCCTGAACAGTGGGGCATCCAGAGGCCTTGGGGCAGAGGTGGACAGTGTCCTTGCTCTCTCTCAATGGCCTGGTGGCTGGCAGAGGGACGGAAGGAGCGAGGAAAGGAGTGTAAGGCTCTGGACCATGTCCGCCTGCATGAGCGGCTGGCACCAGGCTGCCGCCATCTGAGCTTGTGGGCACAGGGGTCTCGCCCACAGCTCAGCGTCCCTATACTGAAGAGCTCTTCTTCACTGGTCCATGAGGGGAGCTGATGTCTGCGGCTTCTGAGTACCCATTTGCTTCTTGTCTAGAGATGTTGAAAATTTTCAACATTCAGCAGGCTGCTCAGATCAACCTGTTCTAGGGACAGCTTACAAACCAACTGAACAAGTCGCCTTCAGTTTGTCTCCCGTCTCCCACCTAGCGCTCTTTCTGACGCATCGCACTCTACCCACCAAGAGTTATGCTGCCCACACGCCTTCTCTCCCACCACAAATCCTCCGTTCTCAGAGTTTTTTTTTTTTCTCTCTCATCTCTCCCCATTTTGTTTCGGGAAAAACGTGGTCCTTTCAGTCATCATTGATGTTCTTACATAAAAACTTCTTTTTTGGAGGACCGGGTGGGGATGCTGAGATAGGGGGTCTCTATGTAGCCCTGGCTGTCCTGAGACCCATTATGGAACTCCTAGAGATCTGCCTACCTCTGCCTCCAGAGTTTGAGGATCAAAGGCCTGTGCCACCTCACCTGGCTAAACCTCTTGTTCATATTTTAGACCTGAATGATAGGCCCAGCAAGTCTTTTTGTGTTTGTGCTTTGTATGACTTACAGGTCCTCGGACTTGGAGATATGTCCTCATCTGAGGATGGTGGCTTATACTTTTTTTGGTATTCCTCACTGACTACTGTATGGCTCCGCAAACAGCAGGTGCTGGGTAGTAACTTTCTAGTTAACTAATAACATAAGCAGGTTTTATTAATTCTTTGAGAATTTCTTAGAGTGTATTTGATTATATTCATTTTCCCTTCCCCAGCTCCTTCTAGACCCATTCCCACCTAATTAACCCATCCAGCTTCTTTTTCTCTCTTTCGTTCTCTCTCTCTTTCCTCCCCTCCCCTCCCCTCCCCTC
>NC_034605.1:60789884-60793745 GCF_900095145.1 Mus pahari | reverse complement strand
CCTCCCCTCTTCTCTCCTCTCCTCTCCTCTCCTCTCTCTTCTCCTCTCTTCTCTCTTTCCTCGATTCCCTTTCTCAACCACCTGAGTCCAGTTTGTGTTCCCCGGTTACTCTCGGTGTGAGGCCCGCCCCGGCGAGTGGTCCATGTACCAGCGATTACACCATTAAACAGACTCCCTCTCTCCAGCAGCTGTCAGATGCTGGCATCTCCCAGCTACCGGTAGACTTTGTGGTCCCCCACCCCCACCCCTACCCCCAGTCCCCTGATAGGATTTTGTCTGGCTTGGGCTTGCATAGATCTCATGTGTGCCGTCACAACTGCTGTGAGTTCATGTGTGCATCTGCCCTCTTCTCTGGGAAAACACAGAAGCCCTTGAAGCCCTCCACCAGCTCTGCTCTTGTACCCTTCCCCCCAAAAAGATGTCTGAGCAATGGGAGGAGAGGCTATGACACAGACACCCCGATCTTAGTCTCTGCATCTCAACCTTAACTGGTGACATCTGTGAGCCATTCTAACTAAAGAGGTGAGAGAAGAGATGGAAACCTTTGACATCCTTAGCTACCAAGCTGGTTGTCTGAACCTCACTCGAAATGCTTCAAGATGAAGGAAGAGATGGACGTAGTTCCTGGAAACTAAGGCTGAGAGCCAAGTGATTAGTCCAGGTCAGAGTTCAACCTCCAGGGACCAGAGGAGCCTCTGCATCTCCTGCTTGGTCCACACTTAACCCGCCGAAACATAATTGGGGCTATTTTTAAGCATTAAGGCATTTCAACCAAGAGGTTTCTATGAGTTATTTTCTTTCTTTGCTATGAGGGTACAAAAGTACTTTTTACCTTGAAATATTAATCAAAAGCATGGATTTTGGACGTACAGATGTAGTCAAGTGAAGTGCTTTACAAGCCGGATGACCTTGTGTGTATCGCATCTTTACTGAACTATTTCTTTCCTTTTTTATTTTTGTTTTTTATGTAAAGGGAACAGTAAAGTTATTCTTTGTGGGGTTGGTGTGAAGGTGAAATGAGGCAGTGTGTACATGGTACCTAGAATTTCTTTCTCTGGCCTGGCCAGCAGCTGATGTTATTCCTGGACACCCTGCTTCTGTGCTGTGCCCTGAGGGGGTAACCAAGCCTTTGGGACTTTCCTGTGTCGGTTATCCAAAACAGATTATGTGGGTCTGTTCGCATGGAGACAATGTAGGGAAAGTGTGCTTAAGTCATCTCTGCAGAGTAAGGTGCCTCTCAAGGCTCCACGTTTTTATTATTATGAAGGTGCCTCTTGTATTTGTTATTATTATTGCTGTTGTTGTTTAAGACTCACAGGATTTCACATCTCTTGTATTTATTATTGTTGTTTTGTTTTGTTGTGTTTTGTTTTTCAGACAGGGCTTTTCTTTATGTAACAGCCCTGGCTGTCCTGGAACTCACTCTGTTGACCCGGCTGGCCTCGAACTTAGAGCTCCTTCTGTTTCTGCCTCCTGAGTGCTGGGATTAAAGGCATATACCACTATGTGTGACAATTATTATTATTTAGATTTATTTATTATGTATATAGTGTTCTACCTGCATGTACACTTGCAGGCCAGAAGAGGGCATCAGATCCCATTACAGATGGTTGGGAGCCACTATGTAGTTGCTGGGAATTGAACTCAGGACCTCTGAAAGAGCAGCCAGCGCTCTTAACCTCAGCCATCTCTCCAGCCCTTATTATTATTTTTTTAAGGTTTCCAAAAGATTTACTTTTACCTCCCTTTAAAGATGCCCTGTGGCACACAGATGGGTGTGGGCCGGATGCGCCTGGCTCAGGCTAAGACCCCAACAAGAGCTGCAGAGTTGCACAATCTCTGATACGTTCCCAAGCTCTCCAGCTCTCTGCTGGTCTTCCAGATTTAGATCAGAAGATCTCCCGCCTTCTAATGCTAAGTCTTCCTCCATGGGGGAGTCGCTACAGCTTCACAAGGGAAGAAAAGTGATTTGGGGACTCCAGGTCTTCGTGATTCATTTTCTCCCCTCCTCCCTGTCACCCCGTTTCCGCCCCTCTCTCAAGCACTGAAAATGACAGTTGCCCTTGCTCTTGGTATTTTACTTCAGATTTAAAAATCAACCTTGTAGATGAATTAAAATAAAATTTCCACTTGTAAGATAAATTCCATTCATAACAGCAGAAAGTGAGATGGTTGCCAGTGGGGTAGAAGAAAAGGGAGTGGGGACCACCTCACAGGTGTAGGATTTCAAATCGGGAAGATACATTGTAGCAATGGATAGTGGTGCGGGTTAGGCAGCAATTCAAATGTACTTCATGATAAAAATTATAAATGTTGTGGTGTATGGGACACACACAGACAATCCAGGCAAAGACACACAGTGACACACAGAGACATATACACAGGGGACACACACACACACACACACACACACACACACACACACTTCTACCTTGAGGTCCAGACAGGCAGCGGTTGCAGAGAAAAGCATCTTTTGGAAGAGTTGTTGTCCAAAGGAGAAGCTGTCTGCTCTTTTTATCTTAGATTGTATGGCTTTCATCCTAGAAAGGGCAGGAGGGGCCCTGCTTGAGAAAGGCTTTCAGGCACAGCTCTGCTGTGACCGCCTATGAGCTGTCCTCAAAGGGTGGGTATTCTCAGCTGGCTCTCACGGCTGGGAGCCTGCGCCCGTGCTCCAAGGAGTTGCTGTGTGTCTGCCCTTGATCTGAGAACAGCAGCTAGGCAAACGCTGAGGCGGCACCTAGAAAGCCAGAGTTGCTTCCCTAAACGCTGACTTTTGCACCAACGTATAAAATGTCAGTGAGACCCAGCGCAGGGCATATGTCCAGCAACATAACATTGCTTTCCGAGTCCTACTGAGAGTCACTGAGCCCTCAGCCGGACCCTAAAAGTCATGAGTAGACTCTTGTGAAGAAAGTTTTGGGTTCCCATACCTCCTGAAACAGAGGCTCATCATTACAGAGGTGACAATAGAAATCAAAATTTCTATTTTGGATTTTTTTTTTTCAATAAGGTCTTGAGGTTTTTTTTTGTGTGTGTGTGTGTAAAGGGAACAGAGTTGGCAAAAGGGACCTTCTCACTTCACACCCAGATTTGGCTTCTTCAGGTTTCTTTGTTAAGTTTTAGCTTGTTAAGGCCAGTTCAGGCCAGAACACTTTCCCGGGTGTGTTCCCGATCACCTGCTTTATTTGATGACATCCCTGTGATGGAAATGACCTATTTTTTTTTTTTTAAGTTCCTAGATGATCCCTAAAAGTAGGTTGAATTGAACAGAGCAGCGAGAAACCGTGTAAAAAGTGGTTTGAAGGTGCTTTGTTCTAAGGTTTTTATGTTGCCGTCATTAGGTAAGTTCAGTGACTCTTAGGACGCAACCTTCTATGATTGTGAAGATCCCAGTGAAGTGGAAACTTTTGGCTGTTTTGGAAAGTCAGTTATATGAAATGATGTTTTTGCTGAAGCAGATGCGTGAAAGAATGCATGATGTTCAGAAGAAATAGGAGTATGACCCCGCAGACAGTGGGCGACACTGGACGGTATCGGTGCACCTTGCCATTCCTTACCTGGTCGTCGTTTATCATGACTTCATAGAAAGAAACACATCAAAAACCTTATGGCACTGCTCTGGAGGCATCTTCCTGCCTCTGCCAACTCAGGCCAATTGGCAGAGTCGCGTCAGCTGATACAGACTCACATGGGGTTTTGCTGAGGCAAGACCTGTGGGAGCAGCCGGGCAGTGGTGGTGCATGCCTTTAATCCCAGCACTTGGGAGACAGAGGCAGGTGGATTTCTGAGTTCGAGGCCAGCCTGGTCTACAGAGTGAGTTCCAGGACAGCCAGGGCTACACAGAGAAACCCTGTCTTGAAA
>NC_034605.1:60784136-60789846 GCF_900095145.1 Mus pahari | reverse complement strand
AAAAAAAAAAAAAAAAAAAAAAAAGAAAAAAGAAACCTAAGCCTATGCCTAGGCTAACCACCTCTTTTGAAAAAAGAAAAAAAAGATTTATTTAATTTTATTGTGTGTGTACGAATATTTGCTTGCATGTATGTTTGTGTACCAAGTGTGTCCCTGTTGCCCTTGGAGGTCGGGAGAGAGTTTCTCGTCCCCAGGAACTGACATTATAGAGGTCAGAAGCTGCCTTGTAGGAGCTGGGAACTGAACCTGGGTCCTCTGTAAGAGCAACAAGTGCTCTTAGCCACTGAGCCATCTCCACAGCTCCCTACATTCCCTTTAAGCTGTGAATACACACCATGGCCTCTGTCGTAGTGGCATACACAGTGAGTTCAACTCTCCCCTTGAAGCCTTTTGGAAGTTTGGCTTTCAGAAAGTCACAGCCCAGGAGTTTGTCTCACCCAGTTTTGTCCGAATGAACTCAAGCGTTTTATATCTTTATATAGCTTGTTTATTCCATCCTAGTTTTAAGGGAAGTCCAGAATTAGGCCTTCAGGAAGGTGACTTAGTCTCTCTCTCTCTCTCTCTCTCTCTCTCTCTCTCTCTCTCTCTCTCAACTGGTCATGGAGGAGAGGGTGTAGTAGACATGGCAGCAACTACCGACAACTTTCATGATCATGGCTGGCTTGTGTAAAGGGCTGAATAGTCCAGAAAAGTTAGCATTATGTAGGATTTTCTGGACAATTTCATCTCAGAGTGTAGGGAGATAGTAGCTCCAGCTTCACACCGTGGTTCTGAAGATGAAACTAGGTAACAGATGTAAGATGCTTCAGTGTAGTCAACGTGCCATAAATATCGACTGGTCAACTGCCCCCTGGGGATCGTAGTTTTCCCCATGCATATCCAGTGTGTGCCTGTGTGGGGGTGTCGTCCTGATGCTGGGATCTGGGTGATCCCACTGAAAGAGTGTGTAGCTCATGTAGAAATGGTGTTACTTGACGGCCGAGTTTCTGGAAGCCTGGGTTGTGGTGACTAGACATACTCGTCAGCCGAGAGGTGGACATCTCAGGTTGGTGGCTTCTCTCCTGACCTTTAGGACTGGGATTCTTCCTGTGTTTGTAGTTTGTCAAAGGTCTCATGGGTTCAGAAATCAGATCTTTTTACTCTATTATGTCTGTATGTGCTTTGCCTGTTCGTATGTCTATATACACGTGTGTTCACTGCCCTCAAAGACCAGAAGAGGCTGTTAGATCTCTTGGGTGTGAACTGCCACATGGATCTGGGAATTGAACCTGGGTGCTTGTCAGTGCTCTTATGTGCCGAACCATCTCTCCAGACTTGGAGAAGCAGAATCTTGCTGATGCCCTCGTGAGAACCTGACGTGCAATGGGCATAGTGTCTACCATGAGCCTGTAGTGAAACTGTCAGGGCATTACCGACAGCGACCACTGTTTTCATGCTCTGAAGGGGACCCTGCAGAGGCCAACTTGGTCCAAAGACTGTGTAATGAGTTGCAGGTTCTGACCAAGGCTTAACCCAAGGACATCGTCTGATGATTAAATCGCCTTCTTTTCAATATCATGCGAAATGAGAGGGATCTACTGATAACTTCTAGTTTTTGGACTTTCCTTTCCAGAGGATGTACGTGACTTTGCCGAGAGAATCCAGTGGATGGAGCGTGGTCTTTCTGGAGAGGTTCTGCCTTCCTGCCTTTATTGTCTCTTGTCTAGCTTGAATATAATGTTCTTAGGCATCCCATAAGAGGCTTGTTGAACTGAGCTTTGTCCTGTGAAGACTCAAGGAGGGGAATCACTCATCTCTAAGCCATGGCTGTCTCACTCGGGCTCCTTGCCTGCTGTAGGTTCCTCCACACAGGCCGTGTCCTGGAGGTTTTGCTCTCCAGAACTGTAAACTCCTGCTGGAAGCAGCCCCGGAGGCCCTCTCTTCTCAGGCCTCCTGTCTTTCCTTTTGACTCATTACCTGGAGTTTTCCCACACGGGAACCTGAGGACTCACAGGCAAGCAGTGATCTGTCTGTCTTTCCTCTTTCCTGGGTGCCAGCCTTTTCTCCACGACAATCCTCCTGATTTTCCATCACCTTTGCAGGGGTCTGGGCTGTGCCTCCTCCTTCCTGGGGAGGAGAAAGGAGCAAATGGAAGGAGAGAGACCCATGCTTAGTTTTAGAGAGGGGAAGCCAGGAGACACACAGTTGTCGGTAGCTTTGGCCCGCATAGCTTCACTTACTCGTGGTTCACTGCTGAGCAACTGTCGCGAGCGCGTGCGCGCGCCAGGCATTAAGCTGATGGAGCTAAGGCGTCACTTTGGTTCTCAAGGAGTCGGACTTCACAAGGCTGCTCGCTCAGGAAGTTTGCGACTCAGTTACTCAACTTGGCTCTTATGAAAATTAAACAACACAAATAAATTATATTACAATGTCCAGAGCTTCCAGCTCTCATGTTTTACGCCCATCTAGGCCTTTGAATTGGTCTGTTGTGTCTCACAGGAAATGACTGTACGCCTGTGCAACAGCAGGAAGTCTCATGGAGGGATGCTTTATACTATGGCAAATAATAAGTCACTGCGATAAATCAGAGTACCGTCCCCTCGTCTGGCTGTAACACTGACCAGCACCCACTATGTGGGGAAGACAGACAGGAAGAGCTCTTCAGAAGATAACTGGTTAACCTGCCTGGTAGGGAAGGCTTCTAGCTAGTCACAGGATGATCCGGGACTGAGCTAGACTTAGGAGAGACAAGGTGGCTATAGACATGTACTTCACCAGGCCAAAGAGCATCAGGCATTTAGGCTGAGGCAAATATGTTTGTTATACGGTAATGAAGAGTCTCCAGGGCAAAGGCAGGATTGTGAAAGACCATGATTGTTCTCTGAGGTTCATTCTGAACCCCGTGAGGAATGAGGAGGAAGTCTCATGTCAAAATGCCCCAGCCATGTTGCCACAGTGAAGGAGGTAATGGTGAGAGCCCAGGCGGTAGATGAGGTGGGCGGGAGGTGGTGGCAGCACAACCAGGAGAAGGAGATTGTCAACCGCAGAGATGACGAGGATGTGGATGTGTGAGATAGGTGCGTGCCCAGAACAAGCTGTGAGGGACAACGGCCCAGTTTCGGGCCTGGATAGCTGTGTTCCTATTGGTTATGTCTTGTGAGGCAGTGAATCCAGAAAGAAAGCGCAGCTTGGGAGAGGGCAGTTTGGGATGTGTGTGGCTTCTCTTACATAACAGTAGGGGAGAATACAAGACAGGGTGTGGGGCTTTGGGGTTCGGAGGGCAGGGAGGTGGTGGACTCAAGAAAGGCACAACCAGAACACTTACTTTCTTTGTTCTCTGTCTCTGTCTCTGTCTCTGTCTCTGTCTCTGTCTCTCTCTCTCTCTCTTTAAGACTTGGTTTCTCTGTGTAGTCTTGGTTGTCCTGAAACTCGCTCTGTATGTAGACCAGGCTGGCCTTGAACTTGCTCTGTAGACCAGGCTGGCCTCGAACTCAGAGACTTGCCTGCCGCTGCCTCCCAAGTGCTAGGATCAAAGATGCGCACTACCCCTGCCCAGCTGGGGCGTATATCTCTTATGTATAGTTTTATAATAGTTTCTGTGTATTCATTTATGGTTGAGCCTTGAGGCCTACTCTACTATCAGTGTCTGTAGTTAGTTGGTGGTGGTTCAGTCAGTGGCATAGTCCACTCTGTTTTACTAACGAATGCTTGTAAGGACAAATGAAAGGTTTTTTTTAGCTCCAAACCCACCTAAAACATGCAACGATGACCTACTATCCCACGCCAGGTAGGCTGAGTTACAAATCATACAGTATTGTGGGGTCCTCACTAGGAAGACTGCTCAGACATGGGTGTAAGCCAACAGGAAGTCTTAACTAGCCAGCTAGCTCATTATGACTCTACTGGGTCTTCAAGATCCCAGGGTAGCCCGAGCCTTTCTCAGGATGAGCTTTCAGCACAAAAACCATATCCCGTGTTGGCAAGAACAGTTAACCAGAAGCAGAACTAGAGAAGCCAAAAAGCAAGGTTAGTGCATTTAGAGACCTTTCTAGAACTGCGGGCTTCGGTGGATTGGGCTTCGGTGGATTGGGTCTTTGATTTAGTTTTGGCAGCTGGGGCTGGTTCATGCGGAGTTTTCCAGCCGGAACGGTACTTTCACCACAGTCATTCGTGTGAAGGTCTGGGGGTCATGACACAATGGACAGTCCTTGGACACACGGTCCCTGCCTGCCGATACTTTGAATCTCATGTCATGAGAGGAAGACTAGAGAAATACTAACACATAAGAAATGGTCACACACAGCCACGTTCTATGTACCCACTAGAAATATGATAGGAATTTAGGACATTTGGGAAGAGATCAGTCGGGGCTGACATTGCAAGGGCTGCCTAGGGGAGGCAAGGCTGAGGTGGCCCCCGCAGAACAGGCAGGTTGAGCTACCGGAAGCAGGGGTGGGAATTCCATCCACAGTGGGCAGTTCCATTGCAGCACATAACGGTACTCAGTCAGTGTTTGTGTAAGCCAGGCCAGGATGGTGATTAGGGTTCACTTCAGGTTGGTGTGTGCGCCGTGCCTGAAGAATAGGCAAGGATTGTAACTTTAGGCTGAGGATTTAAAAAAATTATTATTATTATTATTATCTTCTCACTCCAGCCCTGCCCCCCTCTGGCCCAAAGATTTATTTATTGTATGTAAGTATAATGTAGCTGTCTTCAGATACACCAGAGGAGGGCATCAGATCTCATTACAGATGGTTGTGAGCCACCAAGTGGTTGCTGGGATTTGAACTCAGGACATCCGGAAGAGCAGTCAGTGCTCTTAACCACTGAGCCATCTCTCCAGCCCTACAGCCCTAGGCTGAGGAGTTTTGAGATTATTTTGTTGCAGCAGTTTTTTTTTTTTTTGGTTTTCGAGACAGGGTTTCTCTGTATAGAAAACTCACTTTGAGTCCTGAAATTCACTTTGTAGACCACGCTGGCCTCAAACTCAGAAATCCACCTGCCTCTGCCTCTCAAGTGCTGAGATTAAAGGCGTGTGCCACCACTGCCTGGCTACAGCAGTTTTTGAAAGATATTTATTTATTTATTTATTTATTTTTGGCACAAGGTTTCTCTGTGTAGCCACCCTGGCTGTCTGGCACTCGCTCTGTAGACCAAAGACATCCTCCAGCCTCCGCCTTCCCGAGTACTGGGATTAAAGGCGTGTGCCACCATATCCAGGCAGGCGGATTTCTGAGTTCGAGGCCAGCCTGGTCTACAGAGTGAGTTCCAGGACAGCCAGGGCTAAACAGAGAAACCCTGTCTCGAAACAAAACAAAACAAAACAAAACAAAACAAAACAAAACAAAACAAGACACTCTTGCATGACCAGTAAATACATAAAGCAAATGGCCACTGTAAAGACTACCGTGGGCAGCAAGGATGGGACTGACATGACCCCACTCACCTTTCAGAAGAGCATCCAGGCAAGGTATGCAGAAAACCCTTGAGAAGAAAGATCCACGGTAGGGATGTCAGGTGGAGGCCAGTGGGAGAAGACACAGACACACAGAAAGTTCAAGAGGGGAGGGACAGCCAGGCCTGTCACTTTCTGAGTCCTGGCTGTCTTATTCTGACTACTACTACTTCTTCTTCCTTCTTCTTCTTCTTCTTCTTCTTCTTCTTCTTCTTCTTCTTCTTCTTCTTCTTCTTCTTCTTCTTCTTCTTCTTCTTCTTCTTCTTCTTCTTCTTC
>NC_034605.1:60780747-60783926 GCF_900095145.1 Mus pahari | reverse complement strand
TGTAGCTGTCTTCAGACACACCAGAGGAGGGCATCAGATCTCATTACAGATGGTTGTGAGCCACCATGTGGTTGCTGGGATTTGAACTCAGGACCTCTGGAAGAGCAGTCAGTCCTCTTAAATGCTGAGCCATCTCTCCAGCCCTTATCCTGACTTCTTGAATGGAGTCAGAGGACACCTGAGACGTGTACGGCTGATTGTCAGATTGTCATACTTCCTTTCTCCTAACCCTTGATAGGTGCTTAGCCTGTGTTTGTAAAATATTTATTTATTTATTTATTTATTAATTTATGTGTATATGTGTGTGTGTGTGTGTGTGTGTGTGTGTGTGTGTATGTATGTATGTGTGTGTGTAAGCATATGCCTTCTGCTGTTTATGGAGACCAGAAGAGGGCATGCTCCTGTGGAGCTGGAGTGCCAGGAGGTTGTGAGCGGCCTGATGCGGGTGCTCTGGGTACTCTTTCTTTAATGTCCTGCTCTCTGAACAATGGTGACATCACCAAGGAGCCTGCATCTTTGAGAAACCAGATTGGCTCTGTCTTCGTAGGGCTCTTGTCTGCAGGAGGAGAAAGTGCCTGGTTCCTGCTACTGTCCAGGCTGACCTCTGCATCGGGGGAAAGGGTTTGGGGTA
This sequence comes from Mus pahari, assembly GCF_900095145.1. Taxonomy (NCBI): domain Eukaryota; kingdom Metazoa; phylum Chordata; class Mammalia; order Rodentia; family Muridae; genus Mus; species Mus pahari. The sequence continues at coordinate 60,783,295 of NC_034605.1, read as the reverse complement.
CGCTGGGGACATCAGCAAGTCGGGGAAGCCCCGCGTGGTTCATATGTTGTTGTTCTCTATAGGCAGACCACATCTGAGACCCCTTTGTAAGGAGTGTTGTATGAACAAGCACATATAGAATTATTGGACTGTTTTGGAAGGCTGGAGAGTGAGAGAGCATGGGAGAGTCTGCGGAGCGTGTGTCTGTCTGTCTCTGCGGAGTGTGTGTCTGTTTCTTCAGGGCAGTCTGCTTGGTCTATAGCTTCCACATTTTGTGAAGTGGAGCTATCAGGAACCTGAATTTTTATGAGTTCCCCATCCAGGACCTTCAGTAGGACCTTGGTTATTTACATATTAGCTCTTCTTATCTTGGCCTTTAAGCATCTTCAGACTGTGACCACAATATTTATTTATTTACTTATTTATTTAATTAGATATTTTCTTTATTTACATTTCAAATGCTATCCCGAAAGTTCCCTATACCCTGCCCCCGCCCTGCTCCCCTACCCACCCACTCCACTTCTTGGCCCTGGCATTCCCCTGTACTGGGGCATATAAAGTTTGCAAGACCAAGGGGCCTCTCTTCCCAATGATGGCCGAATAGACCATCTTCTGTTACATATGCATCTAAAGACACAAGCTCTGGGGGTACTGGTTAGTTCATATTGTTGTTCCTCCTATAGGGTTGCAGACTCCTTCAGCTCCTTGGGTACTTTCTCTAGCTCCTCCATTGGGAACCCTGTGTTCCATCCAATAGCTGACTGTGAGCATCCACTTCTGTATTTGCCAGGCACTGGCATAGCCTCACAGGAGACTGCTATATCAGGGTCCTTTCAGTGAAATCTTGCTGACATGTGCAATAGTGTCTGGGTTTGGTGGCTGCTGATTGGGATGGATCCCTGGGTGGGGCAGTCACTGGATAGTCCATCCTTTCATCTTAGCTCCAAACTTTGTGTCTGTAACTCCTTCCATGGGTATTTTGTTCCCTATTCTAAGGAGGAATGAAGTATCCACACATTGGTNTTCCTTCTTCTTGGTTTTCTTGTGTTTTGCAAATTGTATCTTGGGTATTTTAAGTTTCTGGACTAATATCCACTTATCAGTGAGTGCATATCTAGTGACTTCTTTTGTGATTGGGTTACCTCACTAAGGATGATATCCTCCAGATACATCCATTTGCCCAAGAATTTCATAAATTCATTGTTTTTAATAGCTGGGTAGTACTCCATTGTGTAAATGTACCACAGTTTCTGTATCCATTCCTCTATTGAGGGACATCTGGGTTCTTTCCAGCTTCTGGCTATTATAAATAAGGCTGCTATGAATATAGTAGAGCAGACTACAATATTTATAATGGATATTTGTACACTATTTTATAATTTTGATGTGTACTACAGGAATACAGATAGGAGTCTATGTTAATATAACCCACATTGAAATATCAAAGGAAAAACTACATATCATTTATATATATATATATCATCCAGCCCTTCAGGGAGTTGAGGCAGGAGAATCATACATACAAAGCCTGCCTGGGACACACATACACACAAAGAGAGTGTAGTGTGCACATGCATGTGTGTGTGTGTGTGTGTGAAAGAGAGGTGGGGGGGGGGAGCCCACACACAGAGGCCAGAAGAGGATTTCACATCCCCAGAAGTAGTGTTACAGGTGACTGTGAGCCGCTTTGCGTGGGGAACTAAACCCAGGGCATCTGCAAGAGCGGTAAGTGTTCGTAACGGCTGAGCCATGTCTGTAGCTCTGGCGTCACACACTGATAATATAAAGTTTATCTACAAAGGACATTTAATTGAACCAGTGGTCAAATGGCTTGATACAGTGAGATCGTTTAGTATGGAAGCTGGCCAGTAGATCAATTTGTAAATGTAGTTGCATTGCATAAATTTCAACCATCATTAAATGTACCTTAAAGAGGACAATTTCTATTATAAAATATCAAGATAAGCTATCATATACATAGGACAAAATGTAACAATTGTGTCTAAGATCGTCAGGTAGAAATCCACAGAAGCAGGAGCGACCTTAGGAAGGACCTGAGGAGTTGGAGACATGGCTCAGCAGTTGAGACCTTTTACCGCTCTTGCAGACGGCCGGAGTTCAGTTCCCAGCACTCTCACAGCAGCTCACAGCCACCCGTAACATTAGTTTTGGGGACCTGAAGTCTCTTCTGGCCTCTGTGGGCTCTTGCATGCATCAAGTGCACATATGTACACTTAGGCACTCACTCACACACACACACACACACACACACACACAAAAAGATTTATACCCTCTACTAGTTCAATATAAATTGATCTGTAAATTCAATGTGGTTTCTATCAAAGGCCTATCAGGGTGTTTCATGGATCTTGATGAGCTGATATGAAAATTTGTAGAAAGAATAAAGGGACTAGGGAGAACACACAAGGTATTTCTCAAGAATAATCAAAGGCTTGAGGACTTAACCTGTCTGAAATTAGATATTACAAAGCTATAAAAATAATGCAATATTTGTATAAGCTGACCTATGCAACTGGCTAGAAAGTAAAAAAAAAAGAAAAGAAAAAAA
>NC_034605.1:60773296-60780152 GCF_900095145.1 Mus pahari | reverse complement strand
TCTTTCTTTCTTTCTTTCTTTCTTTCTTTCTTTCTTTCTTTCTTTCTTTCTTTCTTTCTTTCTTTCTTTCTTTTAAAGATTTTATTTGTTATATGTAAGTACACTGTAGCTGTCTTCAGACACACCAGAAGAAGGCATCAGGTCTCATTACAGATGGTTGTGAGCCACCATGTGGATGCTGGGAACTGAACTCAGGATCTCTGAAAGAGCAGCCAGTGCTCTTAACCACTGAGTCATCTCTAGTTTCTGGCTTGAAATTTTTAATTATATTTTTGGGTGTATGAGTGTTTTGAATGTATGCAGGTCTGTGTACCATGTGTGTGCCTGTACTGGCAGAGGCCAGAAAATGGTGTCAGAGCTCCTGGGACTCAGTTGTAGGGCTTCCGCCTGGATGCAGGCCTCTTAACAAAGCATCATTGTTGCCGGCAGTTTGCAAGGTGAGGTGGCAACACAAGCAGGGCCCTCTGAGTAGGGGCAGTCAAGGAGGCCACCCTCACGGGCCGAGAGCTGGGAGCAACCGTAGGTCCTCAATTCTGCACAAATGGGAGATGTCTAACCCTTCTATCACAGGTTCCTAAATGCTTTCACACGTGAGCCCTGTTCTCCACGCTCTGGCCACTGTGGGTTTTCTAGATCATGGATGCTTTCTGTCTAACACCCATTCCTGCCCTTTTACTGGTGCAGGAGAACAACTCTCCCGACTAATAGGGCTCCTCTACTTTCTCTGGGCCACAGGCACTTTTCCCCTTATGTCATTGTGAGCGCTGTTCTTGTTGCCTGGGACACTGCTTTTTTTTTTTTTTTTCTTTTTGGAACCTGGATACATTGAATTCCTCAGCTAGGTCTCTGTTTTTTTTTTTTTTTTTTTAAAGATTTATTTATTTATTATATGTAAGTACACTGTAGCTGTCTTCAGACACTCCAGAAGAGGGCTTCAGATCTTGTTATGATGGTTGTGAGCCACCATGTGGTTGCTGGGATTTGAACTCCGGACCTTCAGAAGAGCAGTTGGGTGCTCTTACCCACTGAGCCATCTCACCAGCCCCTAGGTCTCTGTTTTTATGGAGGTTTTTCTCTACCAAATGTACCCCTTGTGCTTTTGTAGTTCCTATGGAATCATAATGGTTAAGATTCGATGTTCGAGCATCACTTGGTTCTTCTCCTTCACTAACCTCTGACTTTTGAGATTAGAGGGACCGAGGACTGGGTTCTGGTTTACCATCATGTTTCCTATGTAATGGAAATGTCACATATTGGCTCCTACTAAATGTTAGGGGAACCAGCGTCCCTGTGTAGGGAGCGGTAGTGCTTATATCACTTCTGTTTTTGAGAGGGAATGAAGGCTAGGTGGAGGATAAAGACCTGTTAGAAGTCACAATGCTCTGTTGAAGGACCTGAGCTGGAGCCTGGCTCCCTCAAGAGATACGTGCTGTGCCCGGGAAGGTCACGCAGACATGCTGCAGCAGCACTTCCTCGCGCTGAGCCTTGGGTGAGAAGACCAGGCTAACAGGGATGCCCCCTGTGGGTGCTGAACCCCATCTAGCTCGGGGAAGGCACACAACTGGGCTTCCTAATACGCCATCTCTCTTTCCCTCTCTCTTCCTGTTGGCAGCGTCAAGCCGAGCCCTCAGCCCACAGCGCAGGCCGAGGATGAAGAGAAGAACCGGAGGACCGTAACCGTCAATGCTGCCCACATGGGGAAGGCCTTCAAGGTCATGAATGAGCTGCGAAGGTACTTTTTCCTACCCTTCCCGTGCCCCTTCAGACAGAACCCAGAGGGTGAGCTTCATCGGGGGCCGAGAACAGACACCGGGACACACCACCCACTGAATTATGACTCCTCTTTGCCCACTGTCTGACTTACCCACTTTCAGATTCTGAGACTGAATCCTTCCCCTCCAGTGGCTCATGCGAAGGGGTATTCGTTCCTGGTTAGAGCAGACTGCGGGTAAACCTGAGAACTGATACACAGTCGCAGACTAGAGATTGTAGCTGGTATATATTTGGCTTTCCTCCATCATTCCAGGGACTGAGCTTGGCTCAGTAAGGGAGCAACGCAATTGGCAGAATACACTTCTCCTGAAAATGTGCCTTAAAGCTGTAAAGAAGGCCCGAGGTGACAGGGCATCCAATCCCTAAGTTGAGCAAGGAAGGCATGAGTGCTCTTCAGAAGGCCGCCGTGCACGCTTAGCATGTGTGCTGCCAGTGGGTTCTGGAGCTGGAAGGGTTTTCCTGTACAAAGCCAATGAGCAGCATTTCTTTCTGTCTCAGCTACTGGCCAGGCCCTGCAGGAGCGGTGGTGGCCGTAAGGTCAGGAACTCGAAAGGCTATTGAAGACAGCCTTACAGCAAGTGTGTTAGAAATAGGGATGAACCAGGCGCCTGGCAGGTCTTGGGTGCATGCAGCTTTATTCTTTTTTTTGTTTTTTTTGTTTTTGTTGTTGTTTTTTTCGAGACAGGGTTTCTCTGTGTAGCCTTGGCTGTCCTGGAACTCACTTTGTAGACCAGGCTGGCCTCGAACTCAGAAATCCGCCTGCCTCTGCTTCCCGAGTGCTGGGATTAAAGGCATGTGCCACCACGCCCTGCTGCAGCTTTATTCTTAAAGGATGAATCAGGAACAGGGATGAAAATGAGCTTTGGAAATGTGTGACAGTTGAGCCAAGTGAGAGTTAAAGACACAAAGGTTAGTGGGGGGCAGGGAGGGGCTTTTGAGCCAGAGAAAATGGCGTATAGCTGAGAGACCTTTAGCTGAGATGGGGGACTGGCCATATTTGAACAGACATCCTCTGAACTTTGTTTACCTTTGTGTGTATGTAGCTGTACATGTGTATATGCTGTGTGTGTGTGTCAGAGCATGCATCCTTACGTATATATGCCGGTGTGTGTGTGTGTGTGTGTGGGGGGGTGTTTGTGTTACAGCACACATCTGTATGTATATATGCCGGTGTGTGTGTATGTGTGTGTTTGTGTTACAGCACACATCTGTATGTATATATGCCGGTGTGTGTGTGTGTGTGTGTGCGTGTGCGTGTGCGTGTGTGTTACAGCATGCATCTGTATGTATATATGCCAGTGTGTGTGTGGGGGGCTGTTGTATTACAGCGTGCATCTATGTGTGCATGTGTGTATGTGCTTGTGTAAGCGTGTGTCTCAGCGTGCTCCCGGAAGTCAGAGGACAGCTCCCAGTTAGTTCTCTCCTCTCACCCTAGTGTGAGATTGAGCGCAGGTTGTCAAGGTCTTTACCCATCAAGCCAGCCCTGAAGTCCTTCTGTTGTTTTCTCCTTTCTCCTTTCTGCATGGTCCAGAATTTACCACACGCACACTCATGCATACTCACACAAACACAAACACACACATTCATGCACACTCACACACATACACTCACACTCACATGCATTCATATACATACACACTTACACACACATACATACTTATACTCATTCACACTTACACATGCATACACATATGCATTCACATACACACATACACACATTCATGCATACTTACACATGTATACATATACACTCATATACAACACACTCACACACATATACATAATCATATACATTCACATACACATATATACACATGAACACTCATATACACATACACTCATGCACACTCACACACATATGCACTCATATACACATATATACACTCACACATACACACACAACACATACACACACACATCTCAAATTAAATTAAGCAACACACGACATATTGTTGAACTTGAGGTAGGCCACCTGCTGATTCCCTGGAAAGTCTGGAACTTGGCACTGGGGGGGGGGGCATCCCCACGGACTCAGGTCTGTCACTGAAGAGTCTCTGTGAGGTGTCCCACACACTGTGGGAGCTCATTCTTGCCACCTTAGAGCACAGATTATGTCAGTCATCTGACTGAAGAATGGGCCTTCTTACCAGGCCAGAGTCTGCCTGTCCAGCCAGACACAGGTTTTTCTTGCTTCACCCCGGGCTACCCCCTCCCCTTCACTGTAAACTTAGAAGTCATCTGAGCCTCTTGGTTACTGACTCTCGTCTCTTTCTTCAAGAGTGTCTGCTTGACTTGGGTCTAACTACCCAGTAGACCCAAGCTGCACTGTTCCTTCTTTCGGCTCAGCACCGCCAAGTGTCCAAGGAAGGTTAGCTCCTTCTAGACCTCGGGGAAATGGAGGCTCAGACTCAAGCTCAAATGGGCTCGAGTATGCATGTAGGCATATTCAATACTCCACTAAGGCTGACCAAGGGCTTCCCTCTCACGCTTGCCGTGCGCGCTCTCATGTAGAGTGTTTGGGGAAATACCAGTCTAAGTACCACAGGCCTCTGCTGAGATTTGAATGAATGCTATCACCCTTTCTCTTTCTCTTTTGTCCAGATGAGCCGCACCGCTTCTGTTTGACTGGGGACATTTTTAGTTTAGGTTTCAGCATGAGTTGCCCTTGCTCTCTTTCTCCGCCTTCCTCTCCGGGCTGTGTTTACTGTAACAGAACTTGGAGAAAATGAGGATGATCAGAGAGTCACAGCCAGATGTGGCTCAGTGGTTTAGAGCACTGGCTGCTCCTGCGGAGGCTGTGGGTTCAATCCCAGCACCCGTCTGGCAGCTCACAACCACTTGTGATTCCAGCTCCAAGGGATCCGATGCCCTCTCCTGGCCCCCACAGGCACTGGATGTACATGGCCACAGGCATACATCCAGCCAAAACACCTATCTATATACATAAAATAAAAATAAGGGTTAATTTCTTTAAAGCCCCATATAATTTTGTTAGTGGTGCCTACGGATCGATCTGTGGGGGAATCACTTTCTCTTTAGCAAATCTCAGATCTGACTTTTCTCTCTTAGTTCTATTGCTGAACATTGCCCCCACCCCCTTTACTATTCTCCAATGTCGGTCAGATGGGTAGATAACATTCTATGTTTGGCTTATTTAAAATAAAAGCCAGCTCCTTGCTGATGGATCTTCCCTAGCACCTCATGTGCAAACCCACTTCTAGAAGTTTGCATCAGTTTGTCCATTTCACAAGCAAAGACTTGGTTTCAGCACTGGCTCTAGCGCATGCTAACCGTGTGGCCTTGGGCAACTTCATCTCCCTGACCTCGCTCTTGTCAGGCATCATAATACTGGGTTGTCCTTGCTGGGTTGTTAAGGGTTGTTAATTTGCATGCACCATAGCAATGATTTCTATAGAATCGATTCCCAGAAATTGGGTAGATTTCAACAGCCTGGAGGAGAATGGTAGATGCCTTAACTACTGTTGAGGCCCACAAGTCTTCATTGCTGTTAGTTTGTAGCCACCACATGCAGTTGCAGACATGGGGGAGGAAGAGCCAGTAAGAGAATCAAAGCCTTGCCCCTCAGGGAAGCTTGTATTCTTGTGGTACTGAGAGGCAATATCAAGTCCCAAGACAGTTGAAGACCGCCTCTTATAAAGCCGAGTAGCACAGGTTAGGCAGGGAGAAGGGAGACTGCATTATTGATCTGGGCGACTTTAATGGGATTTACGGGAGAGCAGGTAGGCAGGCTTCACTCTGCTGAGACTCAGAACTCCGCCAGAGTCCCCAGAGGTCTGGGCTGGCTCCTCAAGGAGTCTCCATGCTCCCCGCCCTCTCTTTGGAGCTATTTCAGTCCCAGGACACAGGCTCTTTGCAATTTATGAATCACACAACTCCTGAGTTTCCTATTCTTTTTACTTCTGTGGTAGAGAATGAGCTGTTGGCATGGCAACCACTCAGCCCTGCCTCTCCCTCACATATTGGTGTTCCTTCTGGCTGTGCTGCCTTTGAATGGCAGTCCTCTGGTGGCTGTGACTCCTGACTTAGAGAGCAGCTGGGCGGTGGGGACAAGTCCTTTCCAGAGGGGAGTAGGAAGGACCCAGCAACCAGCCAGTGTTTACAATTCCCTCCCTGTCTCCCTCCCACTTCCTCCCCCCCCTTCTCTTTCTTACCTTCCCCCTTCCCCCACTCCTGAAGCTTGCTTATGTTTGATAAACATGCATTATTTTACTGAGGAGCCCCCTAGCCCCTTGCTGGTTTTCACTGCCAACCTCGCTGCTACAAGCAGTTCTATGCCTTCTTTAAAAAAATTATTATTATTATTATTTGTGCAGGCATGTGTTGCATGTTGTGTGTGTATGTGCGCGCACGCACATGTGTAAGGTGCGTGTGCATATGTATGTATGTGCATTTAGAACCAAAAGTCAGTGTTATTACTTGGGTGTCATTCCACTGTTTTGAGACAGGGTCTCTGAGTGACTTGAATCACCTAGTAGGTTAGGCCAGCTGGCCTGCGGGCCCCAGAGGTTTGCCTGAAATTACAAGTGTGTCCTTATACCTAACTTTTTTTTTAAATGTAGGTTCTGGATATTGAGGGTCTGCTTCTAAGGCAAACCCCTAGTGAGCTAAGATACCTTCCCATCCTTTTGTTTGAGTTTTTGACTCTCGTAGTCCAGGGTAGATTTGAATTCCCGACCCCTCTGCCTCCATCTCCTTAAGTGGTGGAATTACAAGTTTGTGTGTGTGTGTGAGACCACACTGCCTTACGTCACAGTTTGTAGTTCACCCTAGCTGTGGCACATGGCAGCATGTTGTCCTTTTAATTGGAGAGTTGTATTTCATCCTGGGCAGGTAACAGGTTAGGCTTTTGCCCTTAATCCTCAGGTACATGTCTCCGTGTCATGTGTGTCTTCATTTCTTGGGTGTGGATATAGGGGTGGGAGGATACGGGATGGGAGGACGTGGGTAGGAGGATGGATGTAGGGGAAGGAGGATGTAGTGGTGGAGGGATGTAGTGGTGGGGTGAATGTAGTGGTGGAGGGATGTAGTGGTCGGGGGATGTAGTGGTGGGGGGATGTAGTGG
>NC_034605.1:60740327-60773089 GCF_900095145.1 Mus pahari | reverse complement strand
GTGGTGGGGGGATGTAGTGGTGGGGGGATGTTTCTGGTGGGACATAATGATGGGATTGCTCTTTTCTAGTTTCCCTCGTTCCTCCCTGATGTTAGTTACTAGGTGTGATTTTGTTCACAGGTATTGCAGTGGGTATGAGGTGATATCCGATGCTTTTGAATTTCTCTGACAATTGTGAGCATTGTCTCTTGTGATTGGTTTTTTTGCTGTCTTATTTAGGAAGCTGTGTTTTGAAATGCCCTGTCTTCATTTTAAAAGTAGGTTACTTTTTCTGTTGGTTATTCGATTGTAAGTTAGAGTTTTGGGTTTATCATCTATATAGATGCCCATTCTCGTATAAATGTTTTGCAAAAAAAATCCCCCCAAACCCACCACCACCACCACCAACAACAACAAAACAACACCATTCTAAGGATTGGAAATCCATATTTCTCAACGATGTCATTTAAACATGGGCATCTTGTTTAGCAGCGCTCTCTCTTTTTGTGATTTATACTTTTGGTGGGATAGCTAGGGGCCCCTGCTCTATCCAAAGCCATGATTTCTTCTACTGGCTGATATTTCTGAGTCTTACACTGAGGGGTTTGCTTTCCTCAGGCGAGTTGGTTGTAAAGAGGTTTACATGACTTTGTGTCTGGGTGAGAAATGCCAAGATAAGATAGCTCAGCAGATGGCATCACATCAGTGGCCTGGAAGGGCGATGGGAAAGTTCTTGGATTGGCAGGGCCTTGGGGCACCTTTAGATCCTCATATATCCATTTTTTTTTTCTTTTTTGAGATGCTGGGGACTGAACTCAGAATCTTAAGTATGCCAGGCAGGCACCCCTCTACCGACCTCTACCCTGAAGGTTCTCAACCTTCCTGACTCTGCAAACATTTAAGACAGTTCCTCATGCCGTGGTGAACCATGACATCATTTTTGTTGCTACTTCATAACTGCAATTTTTCTACTGTTATGAATTATAACATAAATATTTTTGGTGATAGAGGTTTGCCAAAGGGGTCACAACCCACAGGTAGAGAACCGTGGCCTTAAGGCCTGTTTTACTTTTTGTTTTGAGACATGGTCTCACAGGACCACTAACCTGTGGCCTTGAACTTGAGATCCCCCTGCCTCAGCCTTTTGAATAGCTGGGATTATAGACCCGTGCCACCAAGCCCAGTTCTCCATCAGCTATTCTGTCAGCGAATGTGGACTGAGTTGTTTCATTTACTTGTTTATAAAGATGCAGGGCCTACTATGTGACAGATATATAGTGTCCAGGGTACAAGATTACACATGCTAATTCCTTTTCTGTTGTGGATAGCCCTGGGGCTAACTATATTTGCTGTTCATTCCATTCTCCTGTGAGGGGCTGTGAACAAGGACTGAGTCAGTACTCAGGTGATTTCCTGTAAACCTGCTTCCCACCTTAATTTGTAAAATAAAGGAGAGCTGATGATTGGGTAGAGAAAAGGGAAGGTGGAGGGGAAGGTAGGAGAGAGAAGAAGGAGAAAATGGAAGAGGGAGAAGATGCAGAGGAGGAGGAGAAAGAAGAAAAGCAGAGCAGAAGCACGTCTCCTGGAGAAACTCCAAGTTCTAAGGGGTCTCATAGATGTGGAAGATGGTAGTGTAGCAGTAGATCTGCCCAATCTAGGCACACAGTGTGTACTCATATTAATTACGTTGAGTTTTCATTGCTGGGGCATAGTTGGGTTGGAGAGATTTACCGCAACACTTTACCAAGTTCACAGTGAAGTAGGGGTGACTGCCAGGTAAAAGGATAGAAGGTTCTGGTGTGTGTGCGTGTGCATGTGTGCATGCACGTGTGCAGAGGCTCATGTACTGTCACATGTGTGTACATACATGGAGAGGCCAAGAGCTCAGTGTTGGACATCTCCCTTAATCATTCTCCACCTCATTTTTAATAGAATAACTTTAACTTTTTGATAATTTCATACATTCAAACAATGTTTCTTGATCATAGGTACACCCAACATGCCCTAGCACTCCTTTCTGTCCTCCCCTTTTTTTGCCTGGTAACTGCTTCTCCTCCGAGTGTTGACCTACCTCGCTGATTCAGTCTTGTGTGGCTAATCATAGCTGCAGAGTTCACGAGAGTGAGGGCCATGCCTGCATCACGCTTTCCCACCTCCAGCTCTTAGATTCTTTCCACCTGTTTTCTATGACATTCCCGGAGCCTCCGGCTGGGGACTGAGACACATGTCCCTTTTAGGGGCCAACACCCGGTAGACACTTATTCTCAGCAATGCCAGTTATGAGTCTGTACATTAAGTCCTTGCCATTGTAGTGAAAAGGTTCTCTGGTCAAGGTTGATGGTAGCACTGAACAGTGGTTATAAGTATGCATGTAGGCTGTGGAACTGCATGCCATTTAGTAAGCCAATAATAGTAGGTGCCCTCCTAAAGCTCATGGCTTCCTTTCACCAGGTGTGCAGTACCAGGCCTGAATTCACTCTTGTGGTGCAGGCTCCTATCCAGTTGGTTACCTCCATACATATTATGGCACTCCTACATCCATGGACATGTTATGCCTTGCATGTTGGTATTGTGATACACATCTATGACTTATTTTTAGAGACAAGGCCTCTCACTTAACTTGGAGCTTGCATATTGGACTAGATGGACTAGATAGGCTAGCCAGCAAGCCTAGGGATAATCTTGTCTCTACCTTCTTGTGGGGCAAAAATGGGGTCCCAAATCCACTCCGGGCTAGGGCCAGGGCTGCTGGGGGAGTTTGACTAAGTGGATCCCAGGTTGCTGCTGGGCGGGTGTTGGACTGTGAGAAGCTGCAAGCTGCAGGATCCCACTTCAGGGGTGAGGAAGGCGCAGTCTGAGGTCCCCATAGAACTGCCAGAGTCTGGCTCCGACTTAAGCACCACAGACGCCAATGGGTACCGTGGAAGAGCCAGTTCTGGGGTCCCTGGGTATGCACAGAGGTCTGGGACAACAGGTTCTCACTCTCGCACATCCCAGATGCCACCATGTGTCTGTGAAGAGCTGAGAATGGGGGTGGACTCTGGCCCAGGGGCTGAAGGGAAAGGGGTAGGATGAGAGCTCTGGCAGGTCACCGCTGGGAGGGCAGCCCTGGGCGGGTCGGTTTGGTGGAGACTGTGGCTGGAGCACAGGGAGGCCTCGGGGCAGGAGGTTGCTCTGTAGAGGGAGACTTGCTCTATTGCTCCAGCATGGCGGATCCCGACGAGAAGAGGCAGTCCATGGATTTAAGGCATTGATTGTAGGAAGGCAGAGAGAGGGAGAAGTGTAGAGAAGTAGAGGCTGGCCATGGTCATGTGGAGAGAAGGGGGAAGGGAGGTCAGAGAGAGGGGGAGCCCAGGACCAAGAGTAAGATCAAGAGGGTAAGAGGTAAGAGAGTGAGGAAGGGGCAAGCAGCTCCTTTTATAGTGAGCTGGGGCTACCTGGCTATTAACAGGTAATTGTGAGAGTGGAATCCAGAGAGAATACCATGAGCTTGGGGCAATGCCTACATGACTGATGGCCACACACCTCTCTGCATGGGGACCGGGGGTGGGGCTGTGCAACACTGTAGCTGTGCCAGGAGCCAGGGGCCCAGAAGGTGTGGCCAAACACCTTCCATCCCTTAGGGTCACCAGGGTTCCAGGCCTGTGCTCTACTGGGACCAGGCTGTCTGTCCAGGTTCACCACCCCATACCTGCCTAGTGCTGGGATTAGAGACATACATCACGGTGCCTGGCTTTTCAAAGTGGCTTCACAAGCTCCGGAGCTGCAGGCATGCTCACAGTCGCACCTGGCTTTTTAAATGTAGGGGTGGGGACTCGGGACTGAAATCCTCGTGCGTGCACACTAAGCACTTTCACCCACCGAGCTGCGTGCTTGACACTGAATGTATGACTCTGTGCCAGGCAAGTGTACCACCACAGAGCAGCCGCAGCCCCAGCAAGATTCTCTCAGTGATGGATTGCAACAGTTGGAGTTTGCTCAAGATGGTTGGGAGCACTGTGTGTCAGGGTGGCTTTAGGTGATGGTGTTAAATCTGGGAGAAACACCAGAGACCGACTTGTTTCTGACTAGTGTTGCATATGCAATGGAGCCCCTATTTTTGCCACTGCAGAACTTGGGGATCAGGGTCCCGAAGACAAATGAAGCAGCCTTGGGCTCCATAGACACAGTAGTTGGGCCTTCCTTAGCCTCCATGCCAGTAGTGTGTGACCTGGTGGGATGGGTGGGTCGGGGAGGGGAGGTGTGGTGTCCATGCCATGACTCTGTTGCCTCACTGGTGTCTTACAGTAAGCGGCTGCTGTGTGACGTGATGATCGTGGCAGAAGACGTGGAGGTGGAAGCCCACCGCGTGGTCCTGGCAGCCTGCAGCCCTTACTTCTGTGCAATGTTCACAGGTACCGAGAGGGCGCACAGCAACTTGAGGCGCTGGGAGAACAGCATGGGTGGGCGCATGAGGTGGGGGAGAAGAATGGAGTGGGGGAGTACGGGGGGGGGCAAAGCTAAGCAACCTGTTCCGAGGATCATCTGTGTTCTGTGCTTTGTGCTGTGGAGAACTGGAGGGGACCGATTCTTGACACCTGAGCTAGTGCTTTCCCACGGGGACTACACCTTGTCCTTCTCTGGTCACTTTTCCCAGGCAGGAGCCAGGGGCTTCCTGTAACATCCGTAGAGGTGTAGACACATGGAGGATGGTAGAAGAATAATCAATGTCTGTCGCACCTTTGCCTGGTTTTCAGGGTAGAAGTCGAGTTGCCCAAGGATCTCACACGTGTTATGCCTGGGCTCAATCCCTGAAACCCGTCGGCTGAGCTTTCTGTTGTCGTATCTCTCTGTACCATGTGCGTGCGTGGATCGCTCTCTTAATGACAGCCACTGGAGGATGCCATCTGGGCTTGTGAGTCACCAAGTCTGGTCAGGTGTCCCTGCCACCACACGCTTTCTAAGTGGCCTGTGCTTGCTCTGAGTGTGGTCTCCAACCCCTTGTGTTCTGGCCTGTCCCTTCGTGACTACACTTGTGGGCCGGCTCTCATGCTGCACATGCGCTCCCCTCAGGAAAGCCCCTCCTACCACCATCATAGCTCCACACAAAGGCTCTTTCCATCCTATATCAGAATTATTTAAAACAAAACAAAACCATAGCTGTCTGTTTTTTAACCTGTCTTCTCATTTCTTGTGAAGATGGGACTCTTGTTTGACCTATTTGTTACCAGTGTCATGTTTTGAATATACTTGGCCCAGGGAGTGGCACTATTTGGAGGTGTGGCCTTGTTGGAGTAGGTGTGGCCTTGTTGGAATGAGTGTGGCCTTGTTGGAGTAAGTGTGTCACTGTGGGAGTGGGCTATAAGACCCTTATCCTAGCTGCCTGGGAGTCAGTCTTCCACTAGCAGTCTTCAGATGAAGATGTAGAACTCTCAGCTCCTCCTGCACCATGCCTGCCTGGATGCTGCCATGTTCCCGCCTTGATGATAATGGACTGAACCTCCTAATCCAAGCCAGCCTCAATTAAATGTTGTCCTTATAAGAACTGCTTTGGTCACCATGTTTGTAACTAAGACACCATGTCTTAAACGCTCATAGCGGGGTGTACGTATTTTGTTAACGTGGGGATGAAGGGTCCCCTGCTTGGCTGTGAGCTTCGGGAGCCTGGGAAGCTTGTCTTGTCCGTGGTGAGTGCACTCTGCCCTCAACAGAAGTGAGTATGTTTGGAGGAGGAGCTTGCGAAGAGCAGTGGATGTGAACATTCTTACCCAGTAGAATCTAGTTTTCCCCTACTGTAGTGCACAGCTGGGCAGGAGTGACCTTATTGCAAGGGCCTTGATAACTGTGCTGTAAGGGTCCCCTGCTCATCCCATGAAGCAGTGGTCTCAGCTTGGAGCTGTGTGCCTGCTGAAGTACACCAGGCGTCCCCGGCTCACTTGAGCCAGGACAGACTTTCGACCATACAGACTGGAAACCCTGCCAGGCTCCCTTCCTTCAGAGTGGCTTCAGACTCAAGCTGCAAGGACTTTAGTTCCTTCCCCCTCTTTCCTTCTCCTGAACCTAGGTGTTTCAGAGTAATTTATCTCATCTCCAATAGTTTCAGCATGCAGGTCAGCTGGTCACTCTCTGTATGCGTGATTTCGAAAGTCCAGTACTGACAGCGGAGTCTGCTTAGAGATATAATGAAGTGGTGGCTCGAAGGAGCATGGCCGTGGGGCAGTAGAAATGCCGTAGCAAACAGAACAGCTGGGGGATGCATGTTTCTCAGACTGATCTTGGCTGAAGGGGGTGGGGAGAATCAAAAGAGGAAGCAGTTCTAGTGTTCTGCACAGCCCAAGTGTGCTTTACGCTTCTCCTTAGTGTCATTGCTTATCTGAACACTCCCTTCATCTCTGACTTTCCTTGTCAGTCATTGCTATGTCTGCTTGCTCATCACCTGCTGTGAACAGGTGCTTGGTAAACTTTAATGGCACTTAGCATTCAATCCTCAGCACGGTTCCACGTCTACGAAGTCACGTCAGGGACTTCATAAGATTGCCTCCGAATTGGGCATTCACCCCCTTACGTGCCGGAACACAAGTAACGTTTTCTGTTACAGCTAACGTGTTCATGGGAATCTTTGCATCTTAGTCATTATTTACATTTCTAATCATTTTCTTAGAATAGATCCCTGTGGCAGGAAGTACTTGGCTGAAGGCCATCTTCATTAAAACAAGTCTATCTTTAGCCCTATCTATTTTAGGAGTATGAGTGTTTTGCCTGCATGTATGTATGTGCACTTTGTGCATGCCTGGTGCCCACAGAGGTCACAAGAGGGCTTTGCATCCCCTGAACCCAGAGTTACAGATACTTGTGAGCTTCGATGTGGGGGCTGGGGACTGCTTCTAGGTCTGAACCTGGATGCTCTACAAGAGCAACAAATACCTTAACTGCCGAGCCATCTCTTCGGCCCCAGCCATGTACATTTTGAAGACATAGATATTTTGTATATATACATATCGATGAGAATGCAGTTGGAAAGGATCTGCTCCTGAATTGCTGAAGTATATATAATTTTTTTTTTTTTACTTTCTGTTTGTTCACATTTTCTGGTCTTCTTTTCTTTTTTTGAGACATGTCATTTAGACCTGCAGTTGGCCCAGCTTGTACACCTATTAGCGCTGTATAAGACTTGTGTATATTAGAGACCTCTCGGCTCTGCTTAAAACCTGGTAGAGGTTTAAAAAAAAAAACCCAAATAACATTGCAAACTGTTCCTACTTAACAGATTTGGCTTTAAATGGCATAAACTCAACACAAAATGGCCCAGGTGGCCCCGTCTGTTTCTCTCAGCGTGTTCAAGGCCAGAGAAATGGAACGTACATGTGGCTTTCTTCTGACAGAGGCCTGTGATGCGGTCTTTCAGTCAGGCTTAAATTCTGCAGTCTTTCCATTCCATGGTTGTTCTGAATGCGAATCCACACCCTAGACCATGTCTGCCCCACAATACCATGGGAGACATCTACCCTGTCCTGTCTGGTGTGGACATGTAGCTTAATCGCTCCCACTGCTTTTAGCAGAGATGGAGGGAGGAGGCTAGCAGGCTGGGCACTGCCCATCCTTAAGTTGTGAATATGGAACACATAAGACTTTTTCATTCTGCCATTTTGCATTGCCACAGGCACAACTGGCAGCCTGGCCAACTCCTCTCTCTCTCTCTCTCTCTCTCTCTCTCTCTCTCTCTCTCTCTTTAAAAGAGATTTATTATTTTTACACATGGGTTCAAGTGCCCACAGAGACCAGAGGTATAGATCCCCCTGGAGTTTGAGTTGCAGTCAGTTGTAAGCTGCCTGATGTGAAGCAGGGAATTGAACTTGAATTCTTCTTCTTTTTTTTTTTTTAAACTCAAGCAGTCTTTAATGAAAGCCATGCATGAGATGTCTCTACTCCTGCATCTTCTCGATTGTTTCTTCCTTGTGTTTGCCCTTCTCCTTTCCTACTTGTCGGGACTTGGCTTTCCTCTCCAGGATCTTCTTGCGGTCCGAAGGCTAATGGCACAACTGTCCATGTGGGCATCCACCCCTGGTGGTTATCACCAGGCTAAAGCTGAAATTGAATTCTTTGCAAGAGCAGCATGTTTTTAATTGCTTACCCACCTTTCTAGCCACCGTGTTCTCTTATTATGCCCTTTAGCCTGGGTTCTGTGTGCTGCTGAGCTTTTATTCAGGGGTCTTGACATACATGTTCTCTAGATACATTAAAAAGATAAGCCTCATTATATGGTATTAAAGAAACTGAGGTCTAAGGGCATATGTGAGCTCATGGCCTTAGTCCTATCTTAATGCCTAAAATAAAACACATTTGAGCTTTCAACACAAACAAAACCTTGGCAATAACCTGGCTCCATTTTTCTTGATCCTAGTGTGTTATGGTCACTGATGGTGGTAGTGGTGATGGTGATGATGTGGTGGTGATTGGCGGTGGTGGTCATGATGATGGTGACGATGATGTCAGTGGTGATGATGGTGATGTTGGTGGTCAGGATGCTGCCAGTCAAGGTTATGCTAATGATGGTGGTGGTCACGATGATGATAATGATGATGGCAGTGATGGTGAGGGTGATGATGGTAGTGGCAGACACAGTAGTAGCAGGTGCCATTCTGAGAGTGGAGGGAAAATATTCAGTATCTTTATGGCTACACAGGAATTTTCTCCTGTTACTACCTTAGCAGGTAGGGGAGGGATGAGGTTCCAGGGGGCCTGGGTGCTGGGGTGGTCTTTCTCACTGTGGCCTAGCCTTTACACTCTCATTGGCTCTTTTGCTTCTTACCCAGCCTAGGGATAAAGGCAGGACAGGAAATATCATTATTTCCCAGAAGATGGAAGTTAGGCTTTGGCAGTAAAATTGCTCAGGCCACCGATTGTGGAGGACTGCCTAGGATTCAGGGAGAAGATAGAATATTTCTTTTTGCTGTGTGAAGTTAACAACTGCAGTGGGTCTTAAGAGCTCAGCTCTAGCCCACTGACTTGGCAAGGCACATCTTAGAACTTGGGTGAGGGTTAAAAACATCATCTTGGGGGCTGGTGAGATGGCTCAGCGGGTAAGAGCACCCGACTGCTCTTCCGGAGGTCCTGAGTTCAAATCCCAGCAACCACATGGTGGCTCCCAACCATCCATAAGGAGATCTGATACCCTCTTCTGGAGTGTCTGAAGACAGCTACAGTGTACTTACATATAATAAATAAATAAATCTTAAAAAAAACCCATCTTAACATTTGAGTAAGGGGTAAGTGGTTTTTTTCTGTTTTCTTTCTGCCTAGAGCACAGGATTAAATTACAGTAGAGATCATTCAAGACAGGAGGAAAGGAGAATTCTATAACACAAGGACTCTTGAACATAGCCTTTTCTTCCCTGCAAGGACATGCTCTTCAGAGACCCTCTGCCAATAGACTGTTTCTCTTTGTCAAGCCTTTGTTTAGGCTTGATCATAGACTTAATAATAGGATAGGACTTGTCTGGAAGACAAGCCACTGATTTTTCTAGACTTCTTGAATCTTGTATGATAATTAAGGATTTTTCTCTTCCTAGCTTGATTGAGTCTCTGCCCACCTGTTCCTGTTTGGCAGTCTTTCTTCTAAAAGGATTTCATTCAAACATTCAGTGTGCTTGTAGAATCTAGGATGTGGACTCTTGTACCTGATAGGGGTGTGGAATTAATTGTTCTTTGGGGTTTCCTATGGTCCTGAGAGAGAACCAAACGCAGTCTGAAGACTTCAAACTCAAATCCTTCAGTCCAGGACACCAGAGTCTCTCCCTTGCTCTCTACAGGGGTTTTCTCATTGGTTAACCTGCTTCTAGGTTTGTTCTCCCACCCTGTCTTAGTCAGGGTTTCTATTCCTGCACAAACTGGAACTCAAGCAAGCCAGTAAGTAACATCCCTCCATGGCCTCTGCATCAGCTCCTGCTTCCTGACCTGCTTGAATTCCAGTCCTGACTTCTTTTGGTGATGAACAACAATGTGGATGTGTAAGCTGAATAAACCCTTTCCTCTCCAACTTGCTTCTTGTTTATGATGTTTATTCAGGAATAGAAACCCTGACTAAGACCCCCCCCCCCCACACAAACCACTTGCCATGGTGTAGCTACAGTGATCTTCCCAAGACGAGCATATTCTGCACCCTCAGCTACTGAAACTCTGCATGTGCACACACACACGTATGCATGCCACACCACAGAATGTGTGGGGAGGTCAGAGGACAGTTTTGAGGGTTGGTTCTCTCTCTCCTAGTGTCATGGGTTCCAGGTAGAACCAGGTCAAGCTTTTATGGTCAGTGGTTTTTATGCTGATCTACCTCACTATTTCTCGACCGAACTTTTTATGCTTCTGTAAAGGTCACATTCCCCCTCACTTCTATTTCCTCTTCTGGGACACTTTCCCTTGTTCTCACGGCTTCTGACAAGCCTGAAGACAGGAGTTTGATCCCTGGAACCCACTGGTGAAAAGAAGGAAGCTAGTGTTGTCCCCGAACCTTTACATGCCTGAATAGTTATGACTCCTCCAGATCAGTGGACATTTTTGTTTTTTGTTTTTGTTTGTTTGTTTTTGAGACAGGGTCTCTCTGTGTAGCCCTAGCTGTCCTGGAACTCACTCTGTAGACCAGGCTTTTAAATATAAATCAATCCAACGGGAGCAGTGGACTCCATAACCAGGAAAGCAAGTGTGTGCTCGTGTGTGTTCAGCACCTGGATGCAGAGGTTCCTGGCTGACCAGCTTTCTAAGCAGAGTCCCCTCTTCTAGCATTTAATACCCTTTGCAGCTGTGGGTTTGATGGCGTCCACCTCCATCCCCCATAGATCCAACCACCAGACTCAGCTCAGTGAGGGCAGATCCACAGCTTGGTCACTTAGGTCCTAGATCTAGCAGGTGGGGCGTATTTGGTATGTGCTAGCTGAATGGACAAATGTCTGGCCCCCATTGGACATGCATGTTAATATACCACAAGCAGAGATTCAGCCAGAGATGTGTAAAATGAGCTCCTCTGGGGAGTCTGGCAGAGCACCCTGGGAAAAGGCCAGCAGAGGTGGCCCCTGGGGCTTTCTCCTTGGGTTGAGCTCAGAGATGGGAAGAGTTACAGCATCCGACTTTCTCTTTTCTGAAACTATTTTGTCAAGCTAATAGAGGTTAGTGATGACCCAAGAAAGTCCAAGATCCTAGCTTGATGTGGTAGCACCTGGGAGGCTGAGGCAGGAGGATTATGAATTTGAGGACAGCCTGGGCTACATAATGAGACGCTGTCTTACAAAACAAAAGAAAGAATAGGCAAGCCCCCCCCCCCCCAATCTGGCTTCTCCCCACCAGGATTGACTGCAGTTCACAGCAACATGAGCTACCAAGATAAAACCTCTTCCTTTGTGTCCCACTCTGAAAAATACTTCCTCAGCGTTTGTTTCAAGCCAGCCCCTCTGTTATGTGCCGAGGCGACAAGGCCTCAGACTCTTGGTTCTCACTAGCTAGGTATCAAATGGTCACTTGCCCTTAGACTGTTGACCCATGTTTAACTTTTACAACTTTTGTCAAGACTGTTGGCCAGAGTTGGGGTCAAAATATAGAGGGATTTATTACATATGAATCTAGAGTCTATTCTTAGACTTTAGTCTAGAGTAGGTCTAGAGTTGGGCCAACTTCAAGTCTTTTACCTGTGTATAAACACCTCTTGAAATGGCAATTCAATAATTTGTCAGGTGGCAGTAATGTCACTCAGTGCTGAGAACCATGTCAAGGGTTAAATGATGTTTTGTGGATATCACTTAGCCAAGTGTGGGGACTATTATTACTGCCATTTTCAGGGCCAATTTAAGCTAAAGTCTTAATTTGGTATAGACATTTCTGTTGTTTCATAGGGGTTAATACAATCAGGGCTGACAAGATGGCTCAGGAGGTTAAGAAAGGCACTTGCTGCTAGGTCCAAAGACAGGAGTTTGATCCTTGGGACCCACTGGCAAAAAAGGGGGAAGCTAATGTCCTCAAATCTTTACATGTCTGCTGTGACAGACACATGCCAACACACAGTCATGCAAGCAGCACACACACACACACACACACACACACACACACACACACAAGTAAACACAGACAATTTTAGAAAATTGTAAGATTGTTTTCTACAGTTATGTGATTAGTTACATCTCTTAGTTCACTACAAGGAAACTGTTATTATTTATTTTGTATGTTTGCATGTGCATGCACACATCGTAGCATTTGTGTGGAGATCAGAGGACTCCTGTGGGCTCTAGACATTGAGCCCCAGTGGCCAGTCTGGGGGTCAGGAAACTGCTCACTGAGCTGCCTCACAGACCCTCCATGGAGCGTGCAGACACTAACTGCTGCCTCAGACCCCAACGTCTTCTTTCTTGTGTTATTTTCTTGTTTACTGAAACTGCACAGTTATTCAAAGAAGCAAGAAAAAGGATCTAGAATAGGTTTTCTTAAACTTTCTCCACTCACAACCATATAAAGATATAGAAACAGTCATTAATTGATATTGTCATGGAGAACTTATTTTAAAGCAAATCTTTTATTTTTGTTTTTTACTTTTTTGGGAGAGGAAGACCAGGCCTAGACACCCACTGTCTAGCCAGGGGTCATCCTCCTGCCTCCACCTCCCTGGAGGTGCTGAGTTAAGGGAATGCATTATCATATCTGGTTTGAGCAGGCTGGGGTTGAACCCAGGGCTTCCTGCATTGTAGGTCAGCATGCTTCCGGATGAGCGCTGCCTGCTCAGGCCTCCGAAGGAATCCTTCGGTATACGTGCACTTTTACCATTTCTTAAAGATCTTAACATTTTTTTTTTTGCTAATGAGATAAACGGACATACTTAAAGGGTTGTGTTTTGGCTGAGTATCTGATACTGCAGGGCCCTGGATAGCTTCGGTAGTCTTCAGAGTTGGTTATTTTAATCTTAATTGTCAATGCCATGAATACCACTGCACATACATGCATAGTGGTTCTGTACATACATGCATAGTGCCACTGCACATACATAGGTAGTGCCACTGCACATACATGTAGAGTGTCACTGCACATACATAGGTAATGCCACTGCACATACATGTAGAGTGTCATTGCACATACATAGGTAGTGCCACTGCACATACGTGCATAGTACTGCTGCACACACATATATAGTTCAAAGTGGCAGAAGTATGTTTAGAACTTTCTCAAAGTTTCTGTCCTATTTATAAGTTAGAATTTATAGAGTGCCTTAAAAACTGAAATTCAGAAACTCAAACGTCAATTTTTAAAAGACATGTATTTTTTAACCAGCACACAGAGTATTTTGGCATTTCAAACACAATAGTTATTGATTCCTGTCCCTGCCGTTCCCCTGCCTTCTTATATGTGTCTATAGTCCCAGTGCCCTTCTCTCTTCAGGTCACCTGTGTTCTGTTTTCTCCCCAGTCTTTGACATCTCTGTTCTCCATCCTCGCTCTCATGATGGCCATTTTATGTTGTATGACCCCTGGCCCCAAAATACACACACACACACACACACACACACACACACACACACACACACACACACACACACAAACCCAAAAACCAAAAACTAGGAAGCTAAGCTCCAGACACAATGTTCATCTTTCTGAACCTGGGTTACCTTGCTTAATATAATATTTTCTTGTAGACTTCATTTCCTCTTTATGTTAGATTAAAAGTCCATTGTGTATGTGGAGGACATGTTTATTTCCTGCTTGGCTATTGGTCGATGGCCAGCTTCCTCCACTCTTTGCTCTTGCGAATGGGGCATCAGTGGACATGGATGTGTTCAGTGTGTGTTCAGGACTGGTGTAGTGGCTTCCCAAGGAGGTCTCTGTTTAATTTTTAGGGAAATGGATTACCAAAATGGCCTCTCCAGTTTACACTCCCACCAGCTGTGAATACACTTCTCTCTCCACACGTCCTCAAAAGCATTTATTGTCACTGGTTTTCTTGGTGATAGCCATTCTGACTGGGCTATGATGGATGGTTAATGATGTTGGACAGTTTTAATAAACAGCACTGGCCTTTTAATAAACAGCACTGGCCATTTTTGCTTCTACTTTTGGGAAACATTGAATTAGCCTACTTACTGACTCAGTGTGTATGTGTGTATGTGTATGTATGTTTGTGTATATGTGTATAAGTGTGTATATGAATGTGTGTTTGTGTATTTGTGTGTGTATGTCTGTGTGTGTATATGTCTGTGTGTTTGTATGTATGCCTATATATGTATGTGTGTGTTTGTGTATATATGTATGTGTGTGTTTGTGTGTGTATGTATGTGTGTTTGTGTGTGTATGTCTGTGTTTGTGTGTATGTGTGTGTGTTTGTATATGTCTGTGTGTGTGTATGTCTGTGTGTGTGTGTGTTTGTGTATATGTGTATGTGTGTTTGTGTTTGTATATGTCTGTGTGTGTTTGTGTGTGTATGTCTGTGTGTGTGTTTGTGTGTGTGTTTGTGTGTATGTGTGTGTTTGTATATGTCTGTGTGTGTGTGTTTGTGTGTGTGTATGTCTGTGTGTGTGTGTTTGTATATGTCTGTGTGTGTTTGTGTGTGTATGTCCGTGTGTGTGTGTGTGTGTGTAAGCACACCCATGTGTGGAAGTCAGAGGACAGCCCTTGGGTGTTGGTTCGTCCCCTCCTTACACATACATAGGTACCTCTTCTTGGGTGTTTGAGGCAGAGTCCCTTCACCACTGAGTAGCCCAGGCTGGCCTTCCGGCTTCTTGAGATTCTTCTGTCTCCCTCCCTCTGCTCTCCCTCCTGTCTCCTGTAGGAACTCGCGCACTCACGGAGATGTGACAGCTTTGATGTGGGTTCTGTGGATCCAGAGTCAGGCCATCTACTCTGTGTGGCAAATGCTTCCGCTCACTGGTCTTCAGTTGTTTGTCTTATGTATTCTAAACGCTAACCCTGTGTCTACAGCGTGCTAGCAAATGATCTCTCCTATTCTGTACTTCCCTCTGCCGCAGTTTCCTTCACTTCAGGTGGCAGGTTCTAAAACCAAATATTCCAGCACAACACAGTACAGAGATAGGCTACTTTGGTGTATGCTGAAGAATGGCAGTAGGGAAATTCTTAGAATTCTTAGTTTTCCATATTTGAATGATTCTGTTTCTTTAGGTGCAGAACAACTTATATGTGCTGTAAAAACTATGTAGTCCATAAAACATCCCATTCTTGAGACCGAGCCAACATGTTTCAAACAGTTTCTTGGCATTGCATAGTGCACATGGTGTTCTGGGTGGTTCAAAGCTAAACAGCTGTGCATTGGCGCACACTGCCAGAGAGACCGTGGACTCACTGTGAGCACCATCCGGGATGCCTGCACACTGCCAGAGACACTGTGGACTCACTGTGAGCACCATCTGGGATGCCTGCTGACCCACAGTCTAGAGAAGCCTGCTTACCTGTTACAGGCTACAGAAACCTGGAAGAACTTGATAAATCCGTTAGTGTCCCAGAAAATAAAACCCCTCTGACCTTTGCACCCATGCATGTGTGAATACACACACACAGATTATTCACACAGTTTTAACAGTTTCTGAATGTTTATATAAAGTTCTAAAAACCTTGACCTGTCTCCCACACACAGATTCCACAGAGGGAAAGGCGGCCAGTCAGCCCGGGGCCTGACCGCATGCCTCTGGGTTCTTACAGCTGGCTGTTTTTTCAAAATACCATTTCTGAGGGAGGCCTGTGTTCTTTAACTCATCTCTGTAATACAGTTAGCAACTGGACCCTCATTAGTGGACTTCTCAATAGCCATTTGGAGGAGAAAAACCACAAACTTCTGATTTCTTTGCTTGCACTTGTTTTTCTGTTTGTATGACTCAGCATAAAGTCTGGAGGACCCCATCTTAGGGGGCAGGAGGATCAGGACCCCATCTTAGAGGGCAGGAGGATCAGGACCCCATCTTAGAGGCAGGAGGATCAGGACCCCATCTTAGAGGCAGGAGGAATCTACCACCTTTCCCTCCTGCCTCCCGCCTCCCTCCAGTCTCCTGCCTCAGGATGAAGTTAGTTCTAGAGAAGGGAAAGGCATAGGAGCTCCTGGCTTCATTTGTCTGACAAGGAGACTAGCAGTCAGGATTTGAAGAACCCAACACCACCCACTTTCCCTGTTTGAGTCATGTGATCCGGAGCTGCGGCGGGGTGGGTACTGTGGACTGATAGTGTGACTGTGTAGCTTGGGGGTGGGTGTCAGGAGCCCACGTATTGCACTGCACCATATTTTCTTGGGCGTCGGGAGACCAGTGTTGTACTGTACCGAATCTCTTCGGTGCTGGCATGAGTCTGAGAGAGAAGAGCCATCGGGCTGTTTGCAGGCTGATACCAGGGCTTCTTGGGGGTGTCATCTCTTGGTGCCACACTGCCCTCTGACTTGTGCCTCTGCTGTGTGCTGAGGAGGCTTGGTTCTATGTCGGGGCCTCGTGACAGGGTGCATGGCGCTGTTACTGCTCTTGTTTCCTGGCTACGGACTGTTTCTTGGGTCATTACCAGGGACGTTCAGAAGTTCTTCCTGCCTCTAGCTCAGCCCCCTTCCACCTCTGCATCCAGGATTTCATTCAGAAACTCCCTCCTGTAGACCATCAGAGAAAAACACATCTGGCCAAAACTCAGAGGACAGCTGACCGTCGAGTGCCTATCCCCCACCCCACACCACCCCCCACCCCCGTCAACCCATCTACAACACAGCCCTTGTAACCAAAGGTTCAGGGAGCACTGGAGAAGAGGAAGCAGGAAGATTGTAAGAACCAGAGGACCAGGACATGTCTGCTGAGAGACAGTGCCTTCTACCTGTGACAAGGAAGCTGCCTCTTCCTGTGATATCATAACAGCATACAGGACCTCCAAATGACAACACCAGTTGACATGTCACTGTGGATGGGGAAATCTCACAGGACCCCATCTCTAGATGAAGAGCTATAGGCAGTTAATAATTACAGAGACAGAGGGAGGGAGGGAGGAAGAGAGAGAGAGAGAGAGAGAGAGAGAGAGAGAGAGAGAGAGAGAGAGAGAGAGAGCTTTCTAGAGAGGACCTTCCTCACACCCATAGTTTATCCAATCCTGGATCCTGAATGGTCAACCCCAAACACATAGACATATTAGCATATTAACAACACTGCCTGGACCCAGCAGGTTGTATTTATATAGACATATGTGTGTGTGGAAGAAAAGGCCATGACTTCTAGAGCGAGTTGTGGCACATGAGAGGGGTTGCAGCGGGAGAGGGAAGGGTGGAATGATGTAGATTCAGCTCTCATGTATGAAGTCCTTAAGAGGGACACTTCACCTGTTCTTGTCCTTCTCCTGGGTAGGACCTCAGCACTGTCACCCTTGTCACGAAGCTCCCTTGTGTGACTGTACCTCTCCAGCTTCCTTCCGTGCCCTGTGCCCAGCCACACCAGCCTCTCACTGTCTCTCGGATACAGTATCCCCTTGTCGTCTTTCTCCTTTACACTTGGCCCACACCCAGCCCATCCTTCCCTGCTTTGCTGACTCTTGAACTTCTTCTCTTCATCCCGCCACCCCCAGAGAAGTATACGCTCTCCCGGGAGGCCTCCTATGACTCCCAGGTGTGGTCTGTGACCCTTCTCTGTGCTTCTCCCTGGGACTGTGTTTCATGGTGTTTAAAGCTATGGGTCCTGAAGTCAGGCCCCCTTTCGGCCCACTGTGGCAGTTAGATGTCTGACCACAAAATGAATGAGATCCCTTCCGGGGCCTTTCTTTTTTTGTTTGCTTGTTTGATTTGTTTTTTTCTTCCCTCTATATAAAATAAGGCTAATTTTTACAACCATCACACATTTCTGTTAAGTTTGGAAGAGGCAAGAATTTAAAGTGCTTCACCCAGTGTTTGGCTGTAGTTAGCAATGAACAGATACTAATTTTTCATGTTGTCATGATAATTTGTGCATGTTTAGATTCCTCTTATAAGACCTGACCTCCTTCAGGGCTGGTTAAGAGCTTGCTCTCCATGCCTGGCCCTGGATACAGGTGTCGGTAAGCACGGCTCAAAACTTGGGCTACAGAAACAGGTGGCAGAACACAGAATGCCTCCAGTTGGTGTATGAGTGACCCAAGGTCGTTATGACCTTGATGTCCTCATGCCCGACTCTCTCCAGTGGTTTCTGGGGGGCACAGGTGCGAGCCGTACGTTTCCTAGACAACGCAGGAGGCAAATTGGCCACAGGTGCCAAATTCCCGTCCTTCTCTGTTCTGTTGTGGAACCGCAGGTGACATGTCTGAGAGCAAGGCCAAGAAGATTGAAATCAAGGATGTGGACGGGCAGACTCTGAGCAAGCTCATCGACTACATCTACACGGCAGAGATCGAGGTGACGGAAGAGAACGTGCAGGTAATCTCACCAGCGGCCCACGTGCCACACACTCAGGACCCGCCATGTCACCGTCCTGCCCTTTAACCCTCATGGCTCCTCAGGGTCACTAAACGGGACACAAGGCTGCAGAGGATGACGTCACTTTACGTGGGCACGTGCCAGTCTGCGTAAGGACAGAAGAATGCCCCCTTGTCTGTTCAGCGCATGACTGGCATAGGCTGTGCTTTCACCCGCAGGTTATGTCATGCCTCTGCATGAGCCCAACCCG
Source organism: Mus pahari (assembly GCF_900095145.1). NCBI lineage: Eukaryota > Metazoa > Chordata > Mammalia > Rodentia > Muridae > Mus > Mus pahari. The sequence goes on along the minus strand of NC_034605.1, from coordinate 60,754,503 downwards.
GAGTGTTGCGTTTTATAAAAAGATAGGGGAGACCAGAGATATGTTTGGTGGAGGTGTGGTGTGGGGGTAAGGGGTGTCTCTGTGGGCCCATGCTGAGGCATCCCTTCCCCCTGAAGGACCAGCCACATGATATAATATAGGATAGAGTTTATTCAGGGCATGGGGAGGGGAGTTGAGTGGGTAGTAGAGACAGAGAAAGGCGGGGGTGGGGTGGGAGGAGGAGACGGGAGGAGGAGGGAGAAGGAGAGATATTGAGAGATAGGAGTAGAGGCTGGCCATGAACACATGGAGAGGGGGTGAGGGGAGTGGGGCGAGAGAGAGGGTAAGGGGCAAGAGTGAGAGCAAGAGAGAGAGGAGGGGGGCAAACAACCCCTTTCACAGTGAGTCAGGCACCCCTGGCTGTTGCCAGGTAACAGTGGGTGGAGCCTAGACGAACCGCCCACAAGGAGTGAAGAGTTTTTAGTTCAGGTTGTACTTAGCTTATGAAGGAGGAACCAGAAGCTCAGAGACTCCGCTCCTTTATCTTACAGCCTTGGTCTCCGCTCTGTTTATCTTACAGCCTTGGTCACACAAAGGCCCCGAGCAGGTCGGAGTCTCACCAGAGTGTGTGGTGATGACACGCTGCGTGCGTGCGTGCGTGCGCCTTTCCTCTCTTTCTCAACCCTGCCTGGCCCTCCGCCATCTGGAGCGCAGAAAGGCAGAGGACCCAGGAGAGGACACACATACTGTGCTTCATTTGGGGAGATGACTGGGGAGGGGCAGTCTTGTGCCCTTACAGGAGTGACGGAATTTGTGTGATTCAAAGGGTTTGCTAACGCCCCTCCATTGATCAGGATACACATTTCCTATTGAAGCAGCAGGTTGGAACTGTCTGGGAGGCCAGCCTGGTGACTGCTTGTTGTTTCCACTTAGCCCCACCCTTCCTCTTACCCGCTACACCCTTCGCCGGCCCTGTAGATCCTGTAGATGTAACCGGCCCTGTAGATGTAATGGCCCTGGTTCCCTGGTGTCTGCAGTGTGCGGATGAGGAGAGACATCAGTTAAAGAAAGACACGAGTCTGTGCACGGTCCAGCAGTGAGAGAGGACACCAAGGGACACTTTGGAGGAAGGAAGGATCTTTTTTTAAAGAGTCGAGCTTCAAGCTGAGGTTGAGGAATTTGTAGGGGGCAGAAGGATGCTAATGTGGGATCAGGTGCGGGCCGGGAAGATGGAGTGAAGCACATTTCATTGCCTCACACTGCATTGCCTGCGGTGCCAGGAAGGTCTCTGGCTTTATATAGTTACCGTAGCACTTTGGGCTAATACACCATTTATAGAAATATAGGTCTCACTGTCCTGGCTGGCTTAGAGCTCCCTGTGTAGACCAGGCTGGCCTCAAATCCATAGAGATCCGCCTCCCTCTGCCTCCTGAGTGCTGACAATAAAGGTGTGCGCCACCATGCCTGGCTCAAACTATATACACGCTAAAATGTGTAATTTGGATAATTAGAAAGGGCTCTGTTTTGGTTCTTACTTCCTGACAGAGATAAGATGTTAGGAGCAACAAAACAGTAATAAATAATAATTTATTGTTAAGGTATTAAGAAATTAAGGCATAATAAAAGTAATAGGTATCTGTCAGTAAAAGGGTGATTTTTACAGCTCTGGTCTAACCTGTGCTGATCAGCTCTGGTCTGACCCTGTGCTGATCTTCTGGATTACAAAATGCATTATTTCAAGGTGGGACCGCAGATAGCAGAGAGCTCTATAGAAAGTGACTTTGTCATTACTTTTTTTAAAAAAACTGAATTTATCCAAGAGGGAGGGGGGAGAGCAGAATGGGGAGGGGCTAGTACAGTTTAGTGGGGAGATATCCCTGGGCCACCTTCAGCATGGCCGCCTGGTTCTTCCCGAGGAGAAGACTTTGAGTCTGTGTGCTTGCCATGTGCCTTCCCTCACCTGCTGGGGTCTTTCCACTTCCCTGACACCCTGCTGCCAAGTTCTGTCTTCTCCATACAGCAGAGGTCCTTCGTAGGTATTCGTAAACTGCCCCTGCTCAAACCCTGGCTTCCCTCATTATCTGGCTGTGATACCAAAGCGAGTCAGGTGATGTCTCTTTGCCTCAGGGTTTTCCTTTTATAGCCGCGGTTGTTGTAACAACAGGGTTTACTCTGACAGGGCTGGTGTGAGGGGTGAATGTACTGACATGGCCTTAGAGCAGGGCCTGGCACCCGGCGCACAGTATTACCTAAACAGGGTGATGCCGTCATACCTATACGTATGACGTGTACGTACAAGGCGTTGATGCTGACGGGGACTGAAGACGGGTGGTCGGGTAGCCCAGTGGAGAGTAGGAGCCATGGTGAAGGGGGCGGGGCTAACCCCATCTGATCTACAAGAGGCTGGCAATTCTAGGCAGGAGCTTACTTTATGATACCTCCTGGCATGCCCAGAATGCTTGGCACGGACAGCGGCCCAGACTAGGCACCAGCTATTCTGAGGAGAGGGACCTTTGGGCTATCTGCTGAGGATCGAGGGGGTGGAAAAGCGAGATCTAGAAGGCACAGGGCCACAGGCTGTCCCTCCCGTGTGCTGGGCTGCACGGAAACTCATCTTGTTCCACATTTGGACCAGCATTCAGCACTTTTCTTCTCCAACTACTTACCCTGCACCAGCCAACGATGGCGTCCACAGAGAAGTTGCTGTGACAGGCTGCTTCCCCAAGGGACAGCTGCTCTGTAGGCAGAGACAGATGGAGGGTCTGGTGGAGGGATCCAGGAGGAGGTGGTCACTGATGCCTGAGGGGGGGGAGAAGGGAAACAGACCACACTCAGGAAATGTTTGGGCCAGACTCTGGAGGAAGAGGGGCTGGTCTGGCTTGCCTCTTCTGTCTTTGTGCCCATCCCCCTAACCCAGGCTGGGAGTCCCCTGAGGGGCCTACTGAGAATGTCCCTGAGAGTTAAATCTCACCCCTTCCTAGGCTCACACATGTCCTTGTCCCTTGGAGAACTGGCTCTTCGGTGGTGGAGGTGGCCACAGTTCATCTGAGACTTAATAAACTAATGAGATTAGAACCTAGGCTATATAGCGTCTCCACCACAGCCTTGTTACCACCTAGGAGGAAGACTAACACAGTCCCTGTTCAAAAGTCCGATGTTCAAACAGGTTTAGTAAGTTTAGTGAGTCACACACAGCAGCGCAAGTGGAGTGGGGACCTGAACCTGGCTCCCTCTGACTAACCCATGTCGCTGGGCTGAACTTTTTTTTTTTTTTTTAAGATTTACTTATTTATTTTATGTATATGAGTACACAATTGTTCTCTTCAGACACACCAGAAGAGGGCATTAGATCTCATTACAGAGGGTTGTGAGCCACCATGTGGTTGCTGGGAACTGAACTCAGGACCTCTGGAAGAGCAGTCGGTGCTCTTAACCACGAAGCCATCTCTCCAGCCCTGAACTCATTTCTTAAGCGAATGATCTGAGCCTCAGCTTCTGCCCCTAGCAGTCAATCATAATCAAAAGTGCCAGTGCTAGCGGCCACACTCTCTCCGGCCCTAAGGCACCACCGTGGCCACGCCCACTGTACTGTTGAGCCTGAGGCACACAGAGCTAAGGACATTGTCATCGGCCACTTGGCCAGCAAATGGGATCGCCATCACTGAAAGTGACGCTTTGACTACTGGCTTCCCTGTCACCCCTGCACCTTGCTGGTAGTCTTTGGTCTTCCCCATCCCGCAGAAGGCTCTAATAAGCACTTCTGCCCTTGCCCTTCGCCTGGCACTCTGGCGGGCCCTGCCCCCTCCCCCCCACCCCCTGGATGGAGTTCCAGGACGAGGTGTTTTCTGAGGCAGGGCATTTCCTCTTGTTTTTGCAAAAGGAAGCAAAGCCTGCGAGGGGATATCCTCTGCTGTGTTTTCTTGTGATATAGGGAGAGGACAAACAAGACCGGCTGGGCACAGCGGACGTGGAAGGCTGGCTATTTGCAAGTAGAGGGGACCTGTAAACTCCTTGCTGTGGGCCATTCCAGGCTGCTTTAGGAATGAGGGGCTGAAAGGCAAGCTGGATGCTTTAGACCCAGGGTAATTTTCCATGCAGATGGGTAGTTCCTATGCACTCCTTCCCTCGGTGGCCAGCATCCATCCTATGGCTCTCTCTACCCTCACAGCCCACTTCAAAGCATGGAGCTATGCTCAGGAAGTAGAGAGAAGGAAATGCCCAGAAGTCCTGCGGGTGTGGAGGATGAGATGACCTGTTAACTTCCCCTGGGGAGTTGGGTTTGTGTACATGGCCCTGCCTGATAGGGCCTCAGTCTATCCCCGAGCAACAGAGCATGAGAGGTGGCTTGTCTCCTGATCTCCCCGTTCTTTCCTCTAATGTCACAGCCTCCTCCAATCTTCCTGTCCAGAGTAAAGCGACAGAGGACAGAAAGGAGCCTTTAAGCGTGAGATCAAGGCCTGTAGGAGCCATTAGATCACAACCGGGTTCATTGTGGGAAGCCAGGTCAGGGGGAGCTCTCAAGTAGGAGGGGCCACTCTTAGGTAGGAGGGGCCAAGCAAGGAGAGGGTGGGAGTGAACACTCTTAATACCTTTTGTGTGCTAAGTGGGTTTTGTGAGCTACAGTAGGGAACTTGGAAGCTATGTGGGTAGTCTGCCCACACAAGTGTTAAGGTAGAATGTAACCCAAGGCACGCGCTCAGGAAATAATTTGTTATTGTACTTCTCAAGCTGGCTGTCATGAGCTTGAAAACCGAAGCACTGAACTATGCTGGCTTTCCGGAGGGAAGGAAGGGAGGGCGTGTCTCCGGCATGGTCTTGCTGGGGCTTGGCAGGGACCGCAGTGCAGCCCGGGTATAGGCAGGAACCTCAACCATCCGGAGAGTTACTGGCAAGAGATACCCCTCCCCTGCCCCCCATGCTAGCATACATAAATGTTCCAGGTTGCCTAGAACTGAGGGGGTCCCTCGGAACTTGTCCTAAAACTATCAGGGTCAGACAATCCTGGATGACTGGCCAGAGACTCTGCGGGGTCACGTGGTGTGGAGCCTTCCACTCCTAGCGTGTACCCAACGAGAGTGGCAAATGGATCTCTACCTCACTGGCTGGCAGGGACTAATCTGGTCTTGGGATCTGTATGGCCAGGCCGAGTGGCCCACAGGTTAATTGAGTTTTCCAAGTTTATGACTGTCGAGTCGGGTGGAGGCGGTCTGGTGGGGATGGAGCTCCAGCGGCCAGATTTGGGCTCTCACTGGGTTCGCCTACTGTTTTACAACTCTGAGGCTAAGTCGATTTTTATCTCTCTCTTCTTCAGAAATGAATCAGTGGGCCAGAAAAGACCAAGGACATTGTGTTAACTCAGCCTTGCTGGGGACACGGCAAGAGGGTGGCAGGGTGTGGGGTAGGGAGAGGGGAGCAGCTTTCCAGGGAGAAGTAGAAGCTGTTAGACAGGCAGAGCCTTCCCCGTGGACACCTGGCTTAGTCTGACGCACAGTGGAGTTCTTGGGGCAGAAGTGGATGCTTTTGGGCGAGGAGGATGAACAGGGCGTACTGTCCTTCTACAGCACCGGAAGCTCTGGGGTGTCCCTTGGTGCTGTCAGACCAGTGCGGTTGGTTACCCCCTGTGGAAGGACAAGGACCAGGCATGGTCAGTAGGGCAGGGCTTTAGGCCTAAGCACATAGAGACGATGGAAGTCTATACGGAGGGCTCAGAGATGTTTTGGGAGAAGATGAGCATCCAGCATTTCAATTATTATTAAAAGCAACAACAAAAAAGAGATAAACATTATTCCCCAATTAAAAAGAACAAAGGCAGCCATGCCTGCAGCCATGTCTTCCTGGGCAAGCCATTATAGATGGTAACAGCTGGAGTTGGTCTGGCTTAGCCTCTCTCCCCAGAACTGGGGTGGGGGTGGGACAGCTGGGAAGAAGGACCTAGGAACAGGGAGCTGGTGCCCGGTGGGTGGTTTTCGTCCAAGTTTCTTTTTTGGTAAGGTATCCCGGCTGCTGCCTCTCACACAGTGAGAGGGACAGCGGGGGCCCAGTGGGGCAGGGCATTTGTCTTGTTTTTATGATCTAGAGGGTAGGCTGGGTAGCTGTGGGAAGCTTGGCAAGCAAGCGTTGGTAGTGAGCGCCCAGCAGGCTTGCTCAAGCCAGTTTCCCCTGGTTCTTAGGAAAAACATGTGCACACACACCCAAGCAAGAACTATTCATTTTCCATGATGCAGAGTAAGTGTCCTGTGACTTTTCAAAAGAGAACTTAGCTCTCCTCTCTGAGCATGCACCCGGAGGACTCCTTTGCTTTTTAACCCGTTGAGAAGGAGGGCTGCCCAAGTGCATACTGGCTGGGGTGGCTCTCTTCTTTCAGTCAGATGAAACGCCATGAAAACAAAACGTGGTTTATTTTGCTTCCTATCGGATCTTAGAACCTTGACCAGTGTCTGGCACATAGACACGTAGCAGTTAGGTAGCGAGCAACTCAGTGAACGCATTCTAAGTGAGAATAGCACGCTAAAGTCTTGAGGGCAGTGGGTCCCAGAGTCGGCTGGCTAAAGTAGCATGTGCGGGAACCTTAAATATCACTCCATGCCCAGGTCACACCTGCTGTGGGACACTAATTCTGGGGAGATGTAAACATTTATTTCCCCCAGATAGGGAACCGAAGACAGACCAAAGAACAGATGTCCCCAAAGTTTAACTTGGTAAAACCAGTACATTTTATTGGGGTCACTCACAGGAGCACAAATGACTCAAAAGACAGCCGTATCACCAAAGCCCACCCTATCATGGGTGGCAGCTCAAGAAAGCTGTTTTAGGCAGGGTTTCTGTTCCTGCACAAACATCATGACCAAGAAGCAAGTTGGGGCAGAAAGGGTTTATTCCGCTTACACTTCCACATTGCTGTTCATCACCAAAGGAAGTCAGGACTGGAACTCAAGCAGGTCAGGAAGCAGGAGCTGATGTAGAAGCCATGGAGGTATGTTCTTTACTGGCTTGCCTCCCTCCACTTGCTTGCTCAGCCTGCTTTCTTATAGAACCAAGACTACCAGCCCAGAGATGGTACCACCCACAAGGGGACCTCCCCCCTTGATCACTAATTGAGAAAATGCCTTACAGCTGGATCTCATGGAGGCATTTCCCCAACTGAAGCTCCTTTCTCTGTGATAACTCCAGCTGTGTCAAGTTGACACAGAACTAGCCAGTACAAAAGCCAAAACCGGAGCTCCCTGCACATTCAACAGACGGCTCAATAGGTCAGAGGGAGTACTTTGCAGGAAGCTCAGCTGGTCTCTGGTTCCTCCAGGCAGCTCAACTTGCCCAAGAGTCTTTCCCCAGTCCTCATTGCTTATGCAAGCATAGTAAGGGAGGGCCTAGTGGATCTGGTCAGTTTCAGGGACTTCCTGAAGCTGTAAGGTTGTTTTTTTTTTTTTTATTTTTTTTTCTCCTTAGCTTGAGAGCTTCCCCGAAGGATGGAATGTTTCACCTCTCCTGAGAACACCCTTTTGTCCTACCTCCCTGCAGACACCCCCTGACTTCATAAGCTTCCCTCCAAGATCAAGGGTTTAATCTCAGAAGAAAGGGCATGCAGTAGCCCCTATCCCTCAGGATGTGTGATTCTCTAGGGGATGCCAGTATGTGGCCAAGTATTTAGAGCTTTTGCATGTGCTGTACACTCGAGATACTTGTGTTGCATGTGTGCACACACTGTATCTCACTGGGTGTAGTTCCTGGTCCAGCATGTACAATGTCACTCAAGTTCTTAGACATGAGTGGGCTTTCAGGCCTGATGAACCTAAACCTGAATTTTACTAAGGTCTCGGGATGGAGACAACCCTGGAAAGGTTTACAGGTCGGAATGATACTGAGACACCCCTTGTGGGCGGGGCTCCAAGGGCAATGCAGGCTGGGAAGTTCGGACTCAGCGAGAAGGCGGTGGAGAGCCATGAGAAAATCTTGAGTGTAAGATCACAGAAGCATGAAGGGACAGTGATTTCGGGGTGTGTGTGCTCCTACTGTGGGAGCAGGCGTCTCAGAGGGTCACTCTCTCACACAGGTGCTGCTTCCAGCAGCCAGCTTGCTGCAGCTCATGGACGTGCGTCAGAACTGCTGTGACTTCCTGCAGTCTCAGCTGCATCCCACCAACTGCCTGGGCATCCGAGCCTTCGCAGACGTGCACACGTGCACCGACCTCCTGCAGCAGGCGAACGCCTATGCAGGTAAGGCAGGGCGGCCCGCGTTCCCGTGAGCTCATGGATTTAGTCACCTAGCACGTGTGTGTGTGTGTGTGTGTGTGTGTGTGCACATGTGTGTAGCAAAAACTGAGCAACTTTTCTTTGCTTATCGCTCCGTGTAGGCTCCCAGTGGTTAACAAGTGACCTCTTGCACATGGTCTCGCTTTCTAGACACGTTGATTTTGTGACTCAGCACCACAGAGGCAGGAGGATCACCACAAGTTCATGGCCAGTCTGGGTTACATGATAAAGCCCCATGTCAAAGCCAAAACCAAAGCAAACAAATCAACCAACCCCCACGGAGGGCAGGAGTGCAGCCAGACTCTTGTCAGAGTGAGAGCACACACTGCTCAGAGAGGACCAAGGCTGGCTTCCCGGCGGCCATGTTGGCACCTCCCAATCATTCCGTCAAGGGATCTGGCCTCCATGCCCACCTGCACAGACCCACACAGAGACACACAATTAGAAAGAAATATAAAATCTAAACAAAAGGCAACTTTCACAAATTGGTTTCTTCCATTCACCTCAGAAAACTTCGAACACTTAGTTTTTTTGTTTTTTTTTTTTTTGTTTTTTGTTTTGGTTTTTCAAGACAGGGTTTTTCTTTATAGCCCTGGCTGTCCTGGAACTCCCTTTGTAGACCAGGCTGGCCTCGAACTCAGAAATCTGCNCTCCCAAGTGCTGGGATTAAAGGCGTGCGCCACCACCGCCCTGCTTGAACACTTAGTTTTAAATTTATTTGTTTTAGACATCAGTGTTGACTTCTCTGGGAGGATAAAGGCAGACTTGGCTCACGCACACTGGCCTCCCCACTCCTCATCCTCACAGTGGAGCCAACCAGTGTGTTACAATTAGGTGTTTTAGTTAGAAAAAATGTTCATGAGCACCAGAAAGTCAGCGAGCAACTGTCTTTTTCTTTAATATGTGTGTAACCACCTACACTAGACGCAGCTGGAAGAGCCTCAGTCTGGCAGTGTGTTTTCTGGGCAATACCGTACCTTGGAGAGCTTGGTATTCTGGAATTCCAATGGAGTCTTGGGAGGGAGAAAAAGTGGAGGTAACTATGCCATCCAGGATCCTTAGCAGGGCACTCTCCCTCAGCATTCACTGCAGGAAATAGGATATCCCGAGTTATCTAGGAAACCGGTCTGGCCAGCTTAATGGCTAGGTCGGTGCATCGCTGCCTCACTGTCTACCAGGGGAGAGTTCATCTCATCCCACGGCCAGATCAACAGTGCCACGCCTGCCCCTCTTCTGCTTCCAGTCTAGCCGGGACCTAGGCGCTGAGGAGCCTCTGTCTGCCTTGTGCTGCAGTCCCTGTGTCTGTGAGGTGACAGTGAGGTGCCAAGCATGCGTTCTGCTGCTTTGGGTTCTCTAGTTAACTCTGGGTACAGACTGTCAGGTCTCCATGGGAAGACGCACATGACCCAGGGTCACAGACTGTTGATCCTCCATGGGAAGACACACATGACCTAGGGTCACAGACTGTTGATCCTCCATAGGAAGACACACATGACCTAGGGTCACAGACTGTCGATCCTCCATGCACAGGTACACATATGACCAACGGTCACAAGTGGCATGTCCCTCCTCCATGTGGACACACCCATGACCAACAGTGAGATGTCCTTGAAGCTTCCCACTGTGAAGGGCTTCTCTGGTAGCCCTGGCTCTCAGTCCTGTTGGCCTGTACTCTGCTACTTGTCATCTGTCCACTTGTGCTGTCCTTTCTCCACCTTCTCTCTCCTAATGAGGGTCCCATGTGGAGGAGGCCCCTTTCCTGAAGGAGGCTGCTCAGGTCTGCACGCGTGGTCCTACTGTGAGCACGTGTCAGTGTGATGAAGGTTTGACTCCGAGGAGCTTGGACTTCTGGTCCCTTCTTTCTTATTTCCTCCGCCTGCCCTCTCGGCTAACCCACCCACAGTGCGTACATCCATACAAGCACTGTGTTTTCTTCATCCCCCTCCCATCTCACAGTAAACCAGATCTGTGGGGCTAACCCACCCACAGCATGCACATCCATACAAGCATTGTGTTTTCTTCATCCCCCTTCCATCTCACAGTAAACCAGATCTGTGGGGCTAACCCACCCACAGCACGCACATCCATACAAGCACTGTGTTTTCTTCATCCCCCTCCCATCTCACAGTAAGCCAGATCTGTGGGAAGGTGGAGACGATGCTTCGTGCTGGTGTTTCCTGGTCCTGATGCTGTCCAAGCGATTGGCTTCTGGCAGCAGCTTCTGCACACGTGTCTGTTGGTAGCCTAGTGAGTTGCCATTACTAGGATTTATTAGATTTTTCCTTTGGTTTCCCTTTTATGCTAAGCACTTTGTGAGCGCCCTCCCCCTCAAAGGTATGCAGCGGTTGAGGAAAGCAGGATCCCAAGAGGTAAGATGCTCTAAGGAGATGCAGCTAGTTAGGGCAGGAACAGAATTAAACCCTGTGTCAGCATCTGTGGCCATCACCTTCCACAGCTTCCAGTTTACGCATAAGGGGAGCAAGAAGCACAGGCAGTGAGAGAGTGGGCCTATTCCACTGAAATGGGATGCTTAGTCACCTGTGTCACCGTGTGACCAAATCCCAGCAGAGGGCAGTGTAGACAGATGGACAGACAGCCGATGCTGGTACAGACTTATGGTCATCTTGTGGTTGGGGAATTGCAACGTGGATGTCTTCTTCTCTTGGTTGCACTGTACCTAGCCACATTCCCTGACTCAGTTAGCATGCTTGACAGACATGGAACCCCCTCTCTGTGGTACAGGCCTATGACCTTCCCGCAGCCTGCCTTCTGTGCAGCCTTAGCTTTGTAAAGCAGGGAGTTTAGGGTGCGGGGATAATGCAGAAGCTCCAACCCCAATGAACAGGGAGTAGAAGGGAAATGATCGAGACTGCTGTGTTTAGAGAGGGAGGCTGGAATGATGCCTGGTGTCCTTCTTCTTTGGCTGACATGGGCCTGCTTCATTTCATGACTGTTTATCCCTGGCCTCAGGTGGAGCCTGGTTCTTTGGGACACCCCTGTTTCTGGAGACAGACCTTTCACTTTATTCTGCTGTTACATGCAAGAAATGATGCTAGACTGCCTTGCTTTACAAAGCATTTTTGAGCCAACATTGCGAGGAAATCCTTTGTATCAGATCCAGGAGTCAGGCCTGCCAACTCGTGGGGCTGAGCGACCCTGGACTGTTTTTATAAAGCCTTGCTGGTTTTAGGATGTCAGGAATGATGAAGGGCAAGAGGAGATGTCCTGTGGTAGCAGAAACCCCAGGTCTGGGCTCTGGATCCCCCTGACAGACTCAGCTGCTGTACTGAGGGGCCTCAGAGCCGGGTCCAGGCTGTAGATACCAGAACTCATGGCTTCTGACTGCTGGTGTTCAAACCACACATACCCTGGGGAAGGGGACCAGTACAAGGCTCCTGATGTTGGGATTCCTTTATTTGGAAATACAGGCAGGTGGATCTGTGGTCCCTCTTCTCCCCTCCCCAGTCTATAGACAACTGGGCTCCACCTTCACTTGCCTGTCACCCCCCCCCCCCAGCTTGTCCCTGAACACTTTCCCAATGAAAGCTCTTTCTCTGACATATTGTCACTATTTCAACTTGAATACAAACCCCATCACCGACCAGTCCAGGAAAAGCAGATAGGCAGAATGATCACGAGAGGCAGAAAAGTCCCCACCGGGAGTGAAACACCACAGCAACTTTGCCCCCCCCCGATCCTTCAGTATTTCTTTTATTGAAAACATGTTAATGGGCTGCAGAGATGGCTCAATGGTTAAGGACACCTGCTGTCCTTCTAGGGGACCCAGATTCTATCCGTAGCACCCACATGGTGGCTCACGATCACCTGTAATTCCGGTTCCAGGGGGTCTGACATCTTCTTTCTTTCTGACTTCTGAGGGTCATAGAGCTCATGTGGTGTACAGCTATACACGAGGCAAACACTCATGAACATAAAATAAAATTAAAGAGAAAATGGTCCCCTGGTTTAAAAAAAGCCTCTGTATTAGGTCCTGGGAAGTCTCCCACATCTGCAGTTACATTCCCATACCACTAAACTAAACTTTATAAATTATATACTATTGTACGAGGTGAGTTATCTTCTTGTCAGACAGATAGTCTCATCCTCCTGCTAGGCCCTCTGAAGGGGTCTGGGGCACAATATCGGGTGTTCCTATAGAACATATGTATCGTGTTCCTATAGAACGTATGTATCGTGTGTTGGCAGACATAGAAGCTCTCTGTAACCACCGTCCTTTCAACACGTTATCATCTTATTTTACATGTTTGGATGCATGTCTGGATACAGTGTGTGTGCCTGTAGAGGCCAGGAGAGGACATTGGATCTCCTGGAACTGGAGTTACGGGCAGTTGTGAGCCAACATGTGGATGCTGGGACTGACCCAGGTCCTCTGGAAGAGCAGCCAGTGTTCTTGACCCATGAGCCACCACACCAGCCCCTATGCATTATGCTTTTATTTGACCTAATACAAGATCTTAGAATCATGTCCAGCCTCTTGAACAATGCTGTCCATTTTAGTGTGTGTGTGCGAGAGAGAGAGAGAGAGAGAGAGAGAGAGAGAGAGAGAGAGAGACAGAGAGACAGAGAGAGACAGAGACAGAGACGCTATACTAATACTCTGTCGATGGATATTAATGATTCCAGTTTTATAAACCATATTTCAGTGAGCATTAGATTTCATTAAATTAATTTTTACATTTATTTCATATTGGGTGGGGGCTTCAGGGTTTGATAGTGCACGCAGAGGTCAGAGAAAAAAACTCATGGGAGTCAGTTGTGCCCTTCTGCCCTGTGGGTTCTGGGATTGAACTCAGGTTGCAGGCCTCAGCCACAAGCGCCCTTCCTGCTGACCCTCAGTAAAGCATTCTTATGCATAATATTTTGGACTATAGTTGGCAGGGTATCATCTTGGTAGCATTACTAGACCCAAGAAAATGTACGTTTAAACTGACGTGGCTGGAGATCCAGTATAGTTGTAGTTGCTTGCCTAGCGCGTGTACTCTGATTCCCAGTTCTGTGTACGCAGAGACACTGTCAAATCTTTCTCTGTAGAAAGGGTCTCCAGCCCCTCAGTGTGTGGGGCACTGGCTAGGGACTGCACTTCTCTGCCCAGCAGATGGCTTGGTTTCCTGTTTGGAGTGACCCTGGCTCTTGCAGCTGCAGCTGCACTTCCTGCTTCTTCTGTGTCCAGTCTGCTTGCAGGGCGATGTGTGAGACTTGGGCTCTGCTGCTGTCATGTTTAGTGTGTGTGTGTGTGTGTGTGTGTGTGTGTGTGTGTGTGTGGTCGGGGAGAGTGGGCCCTTCAGAAGCTGACTGCACAGACCTCTGCCCTCAGCAGAGAGTATCCAAGCCCGTCTAAGTAGTCGGAGGCCGGCAAGGCAACTCTCAAGTTTGCACAACCCATTCCTTATCCCTTGTAATTGTTGCTCCGTTTAATCTTTAACCCCAAAGACTTGGTTGTTTGGTAGTTAGAGGGCCATGTGCCTGGGCCATCAGCGGGGGCTGCTTAGGGGATTTTAATGGGGCCTCATTAAAGCCGAGGCAGTTAAAATTCTTTGGGTATGCTGTTTACATCAACCTGCCAATGCTGAGCTGAAACCCTCCAGCCACAAGATGGAAAAGCCATTTCATTTCATGTGCTCGTAAAGAGAAATGCTCCCCCCACCTTTTGATTAATTAGGTCATTTGGTGGAACGAAGTAATTAAGTGAGGAGCAGAAAAGTTTTGCGAAGCATTTAAACCACGAATCTCTGGCCCGCCGAGGCCTTTCTCATGACTGGGCTGCATCCAAGCTGGCACGAGGAGAGGAGGAAGCTGAGGGTGGAAGGTTTTACTATTTTGAACACTTGCTACAACCCAGGGACCACACCAAATAGCACTGATAACTGGGCAGTTTTAAGGAACACATGGCAGTGTGTGTGTGTGTGTGTGTGTGTGTGTGTGTGTGT
>NC_034605.1:60726179-60740281 GCF_900095145.1 Mus pahari | reverse complement strand
TGTATGTGTGTGTGTGTATGTGTGTATGTGTGTATGTGTGTGTGTGTATGTGTGTGTGTGTGTATGTGTGTGTGTGTATGTGTGTGTGTGTATGTGTGTGTGTGTGTATGTGTGTATGTGTGTGTGTGTGTGTGTACTTGAGAGAGCAGGAGAAGCATACATATATATCATGAGATACGAGACATGGGTCATATGGAGAATATTTCCTACCTTCTGTGGGGCATGTGGAAATGATATTTGGAGTCTGGGGGCTGGTGGTCCTGACCCTTCTGGGAAGACATCAAGTGGGCTCTGTCACGTCCCTATGGATGCCTAGCTTTCTCCTTGGAGCAGAGAAACCTATGGGGTTGAGGAAATCAAGTCCTGGTTCAGGAAGGCTAACCTCTGCTCTTCAAAAACCGGAAATAAGGACCGGGGGATGGGGGAGCACCGGGGGGAGCACGGGGTGGGGACATCTAGAGGGGACACCTAGGTAGTTCTCCTAAGATTTTCTTTCCCTGTCAAGTGCTTTGATTCTACGCATGCCCCCATGAGTTTCCCAGCCCCGTATCTTGGAAGGACCTCATGATAAGGTAGGGGGGTTGGGATATGGAAATTACTTTATTTCCCTGCTTTGAGGAGAACGGATTTTGGGAACATGGGTGAATAAACTTTGTCGAGTCTGGTAGACAGGGAGAGATCTTAATTCAGAGGTGATCTTAGTATCTTTTCTGTCATAGTGGTAAAGCATGATGACTGCCTGGGGACCTTGTAGAAGTTTGACTTAGGTTCCAGAATTTTAAAGTCCACCCCCAGTGATAGACTTCCTCCATCAGGATTACACCCCCTAAACCCACCCAGGTGATGCCACCACCTGGGGGCCAAATTCAGATGCTCAAGAGTATGGGGGGAGGGGCACCTCATTCAACCCACTACGTATGTCTATGCTGTGAAGCCAGGGATGAGTCCACAATGATTAGAGCACCACTAGTCTGAGATGACTGTTTTCCCTTTAAAAAGAACATTCTTCGTATTTGTAACCTTCCTCCCTCTGTTTCTTTGTGTGTCCCTCCTCCACCCATCTCTATCACATCCAAGAGGGGAAGTTTAGGGTTTTCAGGCATTTATATTTAGTTTTACCCCAACGGCTTTCTCAGGACAGCTGTTCAGTTTATCCTTTTAACCATGTGTTAATGTTTTGCCTGCATGTATGTTTGTGTACCAAGTGCATGCAGTGCCCACAGAGGCCAGAAGAGGGTGACAGTTCCCAGGAACTGGAGTTACAGTCTGTTGTGGGTTGCTGTGTGGGTGCTGGGAACAGAACCCAGGTCCTCTGGAAGAGCAGCGGGTGTTCTCAGCCTCTAAGTCATCTCTCCATCCCTAGGACTTGTCTTTATCTTAAAGACGACGACGGTACTTCCAGAACATTCGTTACTGTAATCAGACAGGTTTTGGTTTCAGACGCTGGCTTTATGTTTACTGTTGTGTGAACTTGAGCAGGAGACGCAGTCTTTTTGCTCTTCTGCTCTGCTGATTCTAAAGTGGAGAGATTGATATTTACATTGTCAAATAAATATCCTAGAAGACTTTCAACATGGAAATAAGCATATGGTAGCTTGGTACAGAAAGTTTAGCAGTTTCAGGAGTGAAACAGAACCCAGGGCCTCAGGAGACTCTGTTCAGTGTTCTCTGAACCGCCTCCGAATACCCAGGACGCTGCTGTTTTTATATTGAGGTGCTTCTTCTGGAGGAGACGTTTAGCCCAGAGTCCTCTGTTGGCAATACTCAGTGGGAGAAGGGGGCTGGAGAGAAAAATAACAGCCGTGGCCACAGGCTGGCAGTTGGGATGGTTGGTGCCAGCAAGCCTGTCTGTAGGCATCAGCTTGGTCCTCTTGATTTCTGAAGAAACACCGCATTTGGTACATCACTTAGTAACTGTTCTGTAGTGCTTGGATGTTGTCTGAGTTTGGGTTTCTATTCCTGCACAAACATCGTGACCAAGAAGCAAGTTGGGGAGGAAAGGGTTTATTCAGCTTACACTTTCCACATTGCTGTTCATCACCAAAGGAAGTCAGGACTGGAACTCCAGCAGGTCAGGAAGCAGGAGCTGATGCAGAGGCCATGGAGGGATGTTACTTACTGGCTTGCTTCCCCTGGCTTGCTCAGCCTGCTTTCTTATAGAACCCAAGACTACCAGCCCAGAGATGGTACCACTCACAAGGGGACCGCCCCCCTTGATCACTAATTGAGAAAATGCCTTACAGTTGGATCTCATGGAGGCATTTCCTCAACGGAAGCTCCTTTCTTTGTGATAACTCCAGCTTGTGCCAAGTTGACACACAAAACCAGCCAGTACAGATGTTTTCAGTAAACACAGTTTTAGATATTTGCTTATTTTAATGCTCACAGGACTTTATGAGACATTCTATTAAGAGGTGAGAAATACCCTCAGAAGACTGGATAGTCGCATGGCTAGGAAGTTTGTTGAATGCAGTGGAATTAAATTTGATGTCAGAGACTTGGCAGAACCTGTAGTCCCAGGGGGCGCCTCAAAGCTGTGGACGGGGTCTCCATCGGAGCCGTGGTGCCTACAACTGGACTCTGTGAGGAGGGAACGGGCTGACAGGCTTCACGCCTCGTGAGCTTCATAAGGGATCCAGAGTAGACTAATGCATATCACCATTTTAAAAAAGTGTTAACATAGTTTAGCATTTGGTTTACTGTTGATTGTCATTCAGGGGCAGAAAACACTCAAAATACATCATTTTTTTTTGAAAATTTCGTTTTAGGAAGTCATGAAAATTTAAAATCTACTGAGTGCAAGAAACAACTGTGTGTTTGTCTTCGTCGCCTGTTGTCCAGGATTTGCTGATGGGACCTGCCTGGAAAGTGCATGTCTTGTGTTTCTAGTTCTGATGGTCCCCTGTGTTCCTGCCTATCCTCCTGATACAAACTCTGGGTGGCACAGCGTTTCTGGCCCGCCACTTCTGTGTCTTTTTGAATATGTCCCGCTTCCTTGAACAGATGGGTCCTCAGGATGTGAGAGTGACCAAGACTTTCCCTTTCAGCCTAGACAGAGTGATTAAGACGTGCCCTCCCTGACCTCGTGACCTGCCGATATAATGCACATTATCATTTTTGAGCCTTAAATGGAGACCTAGTTCAAGTGTTTGGATTACATTTTATCAATGAGGAGACCAAAGTCTGGAAAAAAGTGGCTGCGAGATGTACCCAAGCCTTCTCTTATCCAAGGCTCACCACCACACCGTGCTGATGCATTGTGGGGGCTGCTGTAGCTGTGCCTGCCCGCCTTTGGGAGCCTGAGACAGGGGGATAAGATTTTGAGACCAACCTGGATACATAGCAAGGAGCTGTGTCAAAACAGCATCAGAAAACCACCAGCAGCCAAAACAAGGAGGTCTACCCAGTTAAGTGAATATACAAGGGACAAAAAACAAAACAAAACAAAAATACCATAAAATACATTGAAGCAAGACAGACAAAAACCAGGCAACTGTAGATGATTCTTGGGGAAATATGCCCTGCAAGCAGAGTGGGTGCTTTTAAGAGACCATCTAGGAAAATGGTTAATGTGGGCTCGTCCTCTGGGGACAGGCTTCCTTCTTGGAAGCTGAGTTAGGGGCCACATCTTGTTCTTGATTTGTTTATCCTGTTTTGTTTTTAAATTGTGTGTGTGTGTGTCCATGTACGTCTGTGCTCCACTTGCATGCAGTGCCCACAGAGGCCAGAAGAGGGCATCAGATCCCTTGGCACTGGAGTTACAGATGGTCATGTGTTGCTATGTGGATGCTGGGAGCTAAACTTGGTTCCTTTGCAAGGGCAGCGTTCTTAACCACTGGGCCATTGCTGCACACCCATTAACCCCGTTGCTTCTTACGTGTTGCTAACCGAAAGAGAACCTGGGATGGAGGATGGGGCTAATGTCCCCTCAGATGGAATAGAGAAACACTAGGCTCCCACCTGTAACCTCTTCTGCTTCCCACCCTTCTCCTTTTGGCTGCCTCTCCCCTCTCTTCTTTCTTCTTCCCTTCCCATCCCCTCCCTCTCCATTCCAAACTCACTTTTACTCCTTTCCTCATCATTATTTAAGCCGTCAAGGGGCCACAGCATCATGTAGGCTCTGCAGCTCTTGGAAGAAAGTCGCTTCCAGTTTTGGCACAAGATGTGACATTGTTATGGTGGGCACGGCGCTGATACCGTGGGCACCATCTCTTTCCCCTGGACTTCTCTAGCTTCCTTTGTTTGCTACAAAGTCAATGGAGTCAATGTTTCATTCTTTGCTTTGTCTGCACAAGTCCAGCTCTCGCTCATCAAAACAACCCAGCTTCATCTTGGGCTTGCCCATCTTCAGTTCTAAGCGGATCTGTGCTCACCAGCCTCTGAGATTCGGCTTCTAGACATTATATGCACACGTGTTTGTCTTTTCAAAGTCCATGCCTCAGCCCTCTCAGGCTCAGGGGTGAGGTGACAAGCTCTTCTCCTCCAGGATCACCCTCGACTTCTCTCTCTCACCCTCTGCCCTCCCCCTGCACCTCCCCCCAGGTCCCTGGGTACCAGTGTTGGATTCCCTTTGGTGCCCCTCCCACTAGACACCACACCGTGGGGTGGCCTTCCTGGAGGGAGTTTCAATGGGCGATTCCTTCAGGATTAAGGAGCAGTCCACAGTCGCAGGAAGGGACCTAGGCTGAAATCACACATCGCTCCACAGGGCAGGAATGGGCAGGAGGCAGGAGGCTGTCTTCTGCCTTCCTTATCTCTGGGATTTCAGGGTTGTTTGCCAATCCCCGAGGAACATGCCACATGGCACGTCCCAGGAGCTTTGCCCCATTTGCCACGAAGAGTCCTGTTTTCCTCACTGCACAGATGTGTGCGCTGCACAGATGTGTGCGCTGCACAGATGTGTGCGTCTCTACCTCCCGTTCTCTCCGCACTCTCCTGTTCCCCGTTTGCCATGTTTTGTCCAACCAAATCTAGACATAGGAAGGCCAGAGGCTGGGTGTGCTGGTTTGTAAGACTCTCCTGGGACCCCAAAGCCAAAGACTCAGAGAGGCAAAGGTAGAAAGGCTGGCCCTCATTTTTCATGACATTCAGGAGACTCGACCACAGGACGACCAGGATTGCGCTTTATGGAGGAGAAGGGGGTTGGGAGGGGAGAGAAAATGTTTATAACGCCATTATCTAAGAATAAAATATTAACATGTGGGTAATCCAGACGAAGGTAGGAATTCATACAGAAACTCACTGTGTGAGAAAAATTTCAGTCTAAAATTAAAAATAAATTCTGTAAGAAATGGTTTGAGAAGGGCTGGCGTGCCGATAGCATGAGGGTTAGAGTTAACTCTTAAGAGTGTTACGTGAGCATGTTCTTCCTGCAGAGAACCTAGGGTGGGCTGTCAGCACCCACATGGTGGCTTACAATTACCTGCAAATCCAGTCCCAGGGATATGCTGCCCTTTTCTGACCTTTATGGCCTCTTACATGCATGTGGTGCACATATATACAATCAGGTGCACATGCGTGCGCATGCAGACACACACACTTAAATTATTTTAAAAAATATTTATTTACTATATTTATATGAGTACACTGTAGCTGTCTTCAGACACACCAGAAGAGGGTATCGGATCCCATTACAGATGGTTGAGAGCCACCATGTGGTTGCTGGGGATTGAACTCAAGACCTCTAGAAGAGCAGTCAGTGCTCTTAACCGCTAAGCCGTCTCTCCAGCCCCATAAATAATTTTTAAAAGTAATGATTTGAGTAAGTTCCTTTTCAATTTTTTGAGAAGGTGATGAATGTGGGGATGATATAATATGTTCTAATTTTCTTTGGCATTATGTAGTTTTATTAGGCCTGGTATTTCAGTAGCCTCTTAGGACTGGAGGACACTGTCATTTGAGAGATCAGCCGGACGTGGCAGGGCAACTCCAGTGGGAATAGAGGAGTACATCCCATTAGAGTCTTCGAAGATGCTACCAGGCAAGGGGCAGCGGGACGAGGGGCTGCTGAGAGAACCAAAGTGGGTCAGCAGGAGGGTCTTGTGAGCAACCAGGGCTGCCTACACTGAGAAACGACATCTGGGTGAATTTACATGGGAAAGGCTGGCAAAACGCCTCCAGGTCTACCCTCATCCCAACCCACAGAAACGATGATGCTGGCCCGAGGGTGGAGCCAGGCTACACCTAGTCCCTTCTTTCATAGTGGGTGGCAGCTCAGCGAACACTGAACTCTGGATGATGGCCCAGGAAGATACGAGGACTGGAACTGTCTCCTGGGCTTTCCTCCTGTGGACCTCAGGCCTGTCTTGCTTTATAGCTGACCCCAGGTTTTTCTCCTCGCAACAGTTCCCCGGGCTGGCGGCTGGGGTCAGTTCCCTGGGTTCACGCAGCCAACCTGCTATCACCTGGGTGGACACTAACCTGGACATCCCCATCAAACAGGGACTCAGTGATAGGCTTGGTTTGGGGCCGAGAGAGCAATGCCACCTTCTGACCTCCCGATGTTGAAGTCCCACAAGAACTCCAGGGACGGGCTGGTGAGATGGCTCAGTGGGTAAGAGCACCCGACTGCTCTTCCGAAGGTCCAGAGTTCAAATCCCAGCAACCACATGGTGGCTCACAACCATCCGTAACAAGATCTGACTCCCTCTTCTGGAGTGTCTGAAGACAGCTACAGTGTACTTACATATAATAAATAAATAAATCTAAAAAAAAAAAGAACTCCAGGGACTTTGTGTCACGGAGCTATTCTGAACCACTTCTGTGTGGCTGAGCTGCACGGGGCGCCGCTGTGCTTGCGCCTGGACAGCCAATGAGCTCAATTATGTAAGCAGGTCCCGGGGAGGCTTTCCTGCAGTGCCTGGATCGGTCTCACAGAGTGCGGACCAAATATAAACCCAGGTCTCTCTGCTCCACTTTCCTCTCCGCCATTGTTCAGGACGAGATAATGCAGGGTGACACATGCCTTCACTTGGGGATTAAAAGCCTATCTCCCCCACAGCCAGGATGTCTGTCTTTCTCTCCTCTGCCCTCCAGCTCCTACCTGCCCTCGGACCTCCACCTTTCTCCTCAGCCTCTGCCCCCCGCCCCCCCAAAGGTTGCCCATGGTCACTCGTGGAGGCCTAACCTTGTTGTCTTAACTTCTTGTCTTGGAGCAGAGCAGCACTTCCCAGAGGTGATGCTGGGGGAAGAGTTTCTGAGCTTAAGTCTGGACCAGGTGTGCAGCTTGATATCCAGCGACAAGCTGACGGTCTCCTCAGAAGAGAAGGTACTGTGTAGCCCCCTGGGAGAACATGAACCTTAAATAAGCAAGCAAATGAACAAAAAGCCCTTTAAATAAACAAACAAACAAACAAACAAACAAACAAAAGGGAAGCCTGTTATCCTCTGAATCCTTTAAAGAGATGACAGGGATGATGTTAAAGCTGCGTCTAATGACTGAGCGCTCAGACTACCACACCCTACATGAAGTCCTTGTGTAGCCTTCAGCCCTGGGGTTGCTTCTTTCCCTGAGTGACAGAAGAGCAGCGGGTGCCAGATTCTTCCTGTGACTAGAGGATTTCTTTGCTTCAGCATCTGGAGTCTAGGACAATAACTTTTGGTATTTATTATCCAGCAGGGTCCACACTTCACCTCTAGTCTGTGCAAATCAGTTGTGTGATCTTGGGTAGGGTCCTTCTGACTCTCCCCAGACCTCCTCCTCACACTCGCTTCTACCTTGCCCACCGGGAAGCCAAGAGGTGAAGTGGAATCATGTGCTGTGTAAAATGTCTGGGAGAGGTCCTGGTGGGAAGTTAGCACTACCCAAGGTTACTGTCACCCTCCCTGTGTGTGGGGGGTGAGGGGGTGGGGGGACAGGGGGGTTAGCTGCTTCTCCCTGCATCCAGGACACTCACCACGATCTCCTATCTGTCACATGCTCTGAGATGGCTTTACTTCCCACAATGCAGTGCTGAGCAGCTCAGTGCTGGGAAACACACCTCTGGTATTTTCTTCATCCCTAGAGAGTTAGTCTCTCTCTCTCTCTCTCTCTCTCTCTCTCTCTCTCTCTCTCTCTCTCTCTCTCTCTCCCTCCCTCCCTCCCTCTCTCTCTGTCTCCCCTCCCCAAATCCTTTTTGTCCACTCAGTATTGAAGTGTCAGGTTCTTTCCTGAGGGAACATTCAAGGAAAAATCCGCACAAAGGATTTGCATATGCAGAAGGCTCTCACGTCCTGGGAAAGTTTGCTTGGGAAGAAAAGCTGTTGTGTTTAGAACTGTGGGTCCTGGGCCCCCAGGACACCCATCAGGCGACAGCACAGCAGTTCAGACTCTGCCCTGGGCTCAGGGAGGTCTCTGCTGCCCTTAGCACCGTAGAAACACAGCCTTCAGAGAGAGAGCAGTGTGTCTAGCCAGGCTTCTTCCTGCTGTATCCCCGGAATCACCTACGCCTGCTTGCTATCCTGTCTGGATCTGTGCCGCCAGGTTGACACAACTGGAAGAGGTGAACTGCGCTGGATGGTTTTTATATCAGTGTAGCACAGGCTAGAGCCATCCAAAAGGAGGGGACCCCAGCTAAGGAAAGGACTCCCTAAGAGCTGGCCGTACAGCGTTTGTCATTTTTAAAACTTTTATTGATTCTTTGTGAATTTCACATCATGCATTCCAACCCCACTCATCTCCCTGTCCCTCCATAGCTGCCCTTACAACCTCTGCCACAAAAGAAAGCAAACCCAAAGCACACCCATCTCGCTGTGGAAGCTGTGGCGTGTCACAGAGTGCCCCACAGTGTTCCCCTTTGCCCACACCTCTTTGCTTGCAAATGTTTATTGCAATGATTCATCAGTCTGATCCGAGGCCGCTGGGTTCTGCCACTTAATCGATTTTGGGTCCTCAGTGGGACTCCTCTCAGGTCTCCTGTTGTTGCCTTGTGTCATGGAGATCCTGCAGTTCGGATCTGTAGGACCCGCCCCTTCACATGATCTGGCAGTTTGTAGGTGGGGGTAAATGTTGAGGTGGGCCAGCTCCAAGTATAGTTCATTTCCTTAATTAGTGATGATGGAGGAGATTGTGGGTGGAGCCATCCCTGGGCTGGTGCTCCTGGGTCCTGTAATAAAGCAGGCTGAGCAAGCCAGTGAGTAGTTCCTGCCTCCACGGCCTCTGCATCAGCTCCTGCCTCCAGGTTCCTGCCCTGTGTGAGTTCCTACCCTGATTTCCTCAGTAGGCTGTGACCCAGGGTATGTTAGCCTTTATTTCCTTAAACCCTTTCCTTCCCAGCTTTCTTTTGGGGCATGTCTTTCTGGAACTCATGCCTGCGTGCCCTGCTCAGGAAATCACAGTAAGTCTGTGTCTCCTCTGGCAGGATGCTGGAGCAGAGGTGGGGCATCTGCACTTACTGAACACCACAGGGACTGGCATTCAGGCAGACCTGGCCCCAGTCTCTGCTTGCTCCCTCCGTGGCCCCGCGAACTCACCCGAAAAATAAAATAAGAATCCCAAGATCACCTCCCTCTGAGAGTTGGCGTGGGGAATAGAAGGGACAGAGAAAAACCTAGCGCTCAGTAAAGGCCAGTTGTTAGCACAGCTCTCATCTCAAAGGGAAGAAGGTCAGTCTATTCTGGAGCCAGACATGAGTGACTGTGGCTCAGGAACACAAATCCAGGTCACCTAGTGCTGTGTTCTAGCAGGTATATATATATATATATATATATATATATATATATATATATATATATATACACACACACACACACACACACACAGAGACAGACAGACAGACAGACAGACAGAGAGGGGAATGTCAGCTAAGTAGACTGCAGCAAAGTGGGGCAATGCTTGCTGTGGGCTCAGATGCTGGCTGGCACTGTTAGCCTTTGGGCTGGTAGACACGAAAGGTCTGTCACAGAAGAACTTACTCAAGAGTTGTAAGTTAGATTACACACAGAGGTGGACACAAAGTGGGGAATATTTTAAAGATCTGTTTATTTAGTGTGTATGGGTTTTTTTTGTTGTTGTTGGGTTTTTTTTGTTGTTGTTTTTGTTTTTGTTTTTTTGGGGGCTGTGCATCTATGCACCATGCACGGGCAATGCTCATAGAGGCCAGAAGAGGGCAGCAGGACCACGGAACCCCTGTTACAGATGGTGGCAAGCCATCCGGTGGGTGCTACAAATGGAACCAGGGTCCTCTGGAAGAGCAGCCAGTGCTTTTAACTGCTGAGTCATCTCTCCAGCTTCCGTGAATGGGGTTTGAGAGGTCAAGAGAGCCCAGCATGATTTGGCTCTGCATCTGTGACATTTCAGTCTTCCCTTTCACTCCAGTCCTAGTCAGCTTGTTCAGTGGTTCTGTTCAGGGCTGCCAGGCAGTTCAGCTAACTCACCATGGTAACCACAGCCCTGTGTTCCAAGGTCCCATTGCTACTGATAATGCAGCCAGTCTCCACAAGGTAGCAATAATGTTAGCAGAGAGAGATAATGTTGTGGGCCGAGGTGGCTGAGTGGTTAAGGTGATGGGCTGCTACATCATGCTCTTAAGAAAACTGCATCTCTCCCAAGGCAGAGAAATGTGAATTTACGTGGGGCGGCTCTCGTGACTTCATGCACTTAGGGAATTCACGCTCTTTTAAAGTAGGGTTCAGAGTGTGTGTATGCTTGTTCACACTGATGGAATTCTACATGCATCATTCCTTGAGAGCTTGAGAACCTTCAGAATTAGGGGAACACCTTTCCTAAAGTGACTCGTGATGGTTAATGCTGACTGTCTACATGAGTAATTAAGAAACGCCTAGTGTGTTAGTGAGCTCTGCTCTGGGGCATGTCTGTGAGGGCTTTTTCTAAGAGGATGAACTGAGAGGGGAACCCACCCTGACTATGGGTGCCATTGTTCATGTGGGCTGGGCCCCAAGCTAAATAAAAAGAGGGGTGGGAGAGTCTACCCCAGGGCCTGCAGTCATCACTCTCTGCTTCCTGGGCCATGGAGCTGTGGGCCAGCAGCCTTCCCCAGCACGTGGAGCTGTACCCTCAAACTGAGGGCTGGAATAAATCTTTTCCCCTCAGGTAGCTTCTTGTCAGATATTTTGTTGCACAACTGGAAGAAGTAGTTAAGAAAGTTTGTCAATGCTGCAGTAGAGCTGAGCAGGGGTTGGTACTCAGGTCTTGGAACTGTCAGCATGGGGATGTGCAAGAGTTTACAGCTTCAGAAGGCCTGCCCCAGAGTGCTGTGTACTGAGCACAGCCCACCCCTCTCTCCAGGGTTTGGAAAACCAGAGCGATGACAAAAATGTAGACAATAAAAACCGTGTGCATGAAATGTCACGGGGCCAAAGGGCTGTGACAGGAACCAGGTTATAAGATACTCTTGGTTCACTCTGGCAAAGAATCTGGCTGCGTTTTGCCTGTGTCCTGAGCCCAAGTGAGATTAAGTTCACAAGGAATGGACTAAGTTTTGGAGAAGAGGCAATTTCAGGACAGCAAAGCATTCAGGCTGTGGCACGGCTACTGCTCTCTGCTTTTAGTCAGGCTTACGGTGTGTGTGTGTGTGTGTGTGTGTGTGTGTGTGTGTGCGCGCGCGCGTGCAGAAATATGTGAAAAAATAGTGACCAAGCCAGCTCAGTCAGTCAACAGGGTCTCCAGGGAGAGAGTGAGGACTGAAAAAGAGAAACAATTAGACAAAGTTATAGCATGACTCCAGCCAGCGCTGAGGCTGACGCAGGTTTATTTCTCTCCAGCCTGCTTTTATATCATTCTAGGGACATCCAAACCACATGGTCAGTTCTTAGAACAAAGACAAAGTCATCAAGCCAGGTAGTAAATTAGGGGATCACACAGGACAGTAGTTAAATAAAGCAGGAAGCCAAAGGATCACATGAGGTATGACTCAGCAAAGTGGTAAACAAAGCCATGGGCTCTGTGTCTGACATTCTTACCTGAGCCTCCTTCCTTGTCCGAGCCCAGTGACAAATGCCACATTCCTAGAAGTGTCACCAAAAGCTCTCAACAGTGCAGTTTGGTGAGGAAAGGAATATGGGCACAGTTATATATGTAGGTGGCACAGACAAAGCAGCTGTGGGCATAGCAGCTCTAAGCGTTGGAAAGACCAGTACAACTTAGGACATGCCTCCTGCACCTTGCCACTGGGTCAGAAATTGCCTTAAGAGAAACACTGTATCCACCGGAAGCTCTAGGGTACAGTAATGAAAATGTGTTTGAAAAAGAATTGTCAGAAAGAGAATTTCATAAACCAAGACAACCCTGACTGATCAAGTAGGGCTGGCTCCCTAAAGAGGCATTTCCCAGGTCCAGCAACAAAGCCACATGGACGATAGCTGTTGTCCAGGGCCAGGCAACATCATGGCTGTTTTCTCTGAGGTCCAGGGTTCAGTTCCCAGTATCCACATGGCGGTGGCTCACAGCCACCTGTAACCCCAGTCCCAAGGAGTCTGGTGTCCTCTTCTGGCCTCTGCAGGCACCAGGCACACACATGGTGCACAGATATGCACGCAGGGAAACACCCATGCAACATTATTGTTTAAAAATAATAGGGTCTGGATACATTTTCTCTTCTACTAAACCCATAGCTTACCCTCCCCTCCCCTCCTTCCTCTTCCTTATTCTCCCCTCCCCTTCCCTGCCATGAACTTTCCCTCTCTCCCCTCTCCCCTCCCATTCCCTCCCTCCCCTTCCCTCCCTCCCCCTGCCCTCCCCTTCTCTCATCTCCCCTCCCCACCCCTTCCTTTCCCTCCCCTCCCATTCAGACGAGGTCTCACTATGTGGCCCTTGCTGGCCAGAGCTAACCAGTCTGGCCTCTAACTCGGAGATCTACATGTATGTCTGCATACCATGTACATGCAGTGCCCATGGAAGCCAGAAGAGGGCATCAGATGCCCTGAAACTGGAGTTACAGGTGGTCGGGAGCTGCCATGTGGGTGCTTAGAAACCAGCTTAGGTCTTATGTAAGAGAAGCAAGTGCTCTTAACCACTGAGCCATCTCTCCAGCCCCCAAAGCCACAGTTTTAGTTTTCTTAGCACATCAAATATTGCTAGTGGCTAAAACACTCAAAAAATTCTGATAGGCTCAAAAAATTCGCTGTCTGAATGTTAGTCCTTTGTGCTTTGAAAATCAGTCCCCAGATTTTAAGATTCCTACGTGCTGAAATTACACAGGATGTGATAGGGACTGCTGACATTTGTTTCGTAGTTGTTATTTTATTTTATTTTAAATGTATTTGAAGTAATCTTAGGGATCTTAAGTCGAAATTCAACTGCATTTAGTACCAACAGCTGTAAACATTTGTTTGGTTCATAATCACACAGCCTGGGTTTACCTAAATCCACATTTAATGGTTATATTAGCTATACTTCAGACTTACTTTCTTTTGCCTGCAGTTCATAGCTTTCTTGCGAGTGTATTATAAGGTACAGCCAGGTTTCAGACATCAGAGTTGGAAAAAATTAACCTGTCCTTCTCGAAGTCAAGGAGATGTGGCGCTGAACTGTGAACGGTCAGTGTGCACAGCAGTGGCTGGGTCCATACACCTTGTTTCTTCTGAGCCAGAAATGTACTACAATAAGCAACCTATCTCCTGTCAGAATGTATCCACCATGTGGTCAGAGGTGCAGCGATATGAGGCTCAGGGGAGACCATGGAAGATGCTTGCTGAGTAAAAGGATAAAGAGCCCTTCCCAGGCTCAGCATTTTCGTCTGTACAAGCAGGTAGCAGCGCAGGATTTACCCCGTAGCACCGTTCTAGGAGGGAATGAAACGTGCATGGATTTGCCTAGGACACAGGAAATACTGTTGACAGGAGGCTCCATCAGTGCTGCAGTTAGACATCCAATTGGCCAACTCAGGCCCCCACAGGGGATGCTCTCCAGCATCCACACGGCTGGGGATCATTGCTGTGACCTAGAGCTCTGACTCCGAGGCCCAGCAAGGGCACTACAGTGATCTCGGTGCTGTGCACAGACAGTTCCTGACACCACGAGGGTGCTCAGCCGAACATTCCTCATAGGAGTGAGGGACACAGGCTGAGGGTGGCCCTGCCCTAGGTCAGCTGACCCAATTGATTTTAATACTTCTCCAGAGAATAGAACAGGCATGTGGAGGTGTGTGTGTGTGTGTGTGTGTGCG
>NC_034605.1:60720081-60725974 GCF_900095145.1 Mus pahari | reverse complement strand
ACAGACACAGACACAGACACAGACACACAGAGACACACACAGAGACACACAGACACACACACAGACACAGACACAGACACACAGACACAGACACACACACACACACACAGACACAGACACACACACAGATACACACACACACACACACACACACACACACACCTGTTGCTTGTGAACAGGACAGACACACCTGGCAGAATCACGCAGTATCACTAGTTCTTTGGTTGATTCTCCCATCCCTCCACACCACGACTGAGCCAATACAAAGGCCCTCCTGGGTTCTTTGACGCGGTGCGGTGGATCAAATCGAAGCCTGTAAGCAATTGGTTTGTTGAATCCCTCTCTGGCTACAGGTACCCTTGCAAGCACAAAGGCAGGATAGCAAACTCTCGGGGTGCACACAGGAAGAAGAGAGATTCGGCAACATCTGAGTTCTAGTGCAGTGTGCCAGGCTCAGCAACCGTTGGGTGTCTCCGAGTCTTGGCTTTTTACAGCTCAATTATGTCATGCCATCTTATGAAACATGAACATGTTGGCTGGATTTATGTCAGCTTGACACAAGCAGAGGCATCTGGGAAGAGGGATGCTCAATTGAGAAAATGCCCCCATCGGATTGGCCCGTGGGCAAGTCTGTGGTTTATCATCTTGATTGATGATTGATTTGGGAGGGCTAAGCTCACCGTGGGTGGTACCACCCCTTGCCAGGATCCCGCAGGGTCCTTCTGAGAGAGTCCCTTCATGACTACCCTGGATGACTGTCAGTTGTAAGCTGCAGGAGACTCTTCGCTTCCCTGTTGCTCTTGGTTATGGTGTTCTACTCAACAGAAGAAATCCTCCATAAGACAAGGAGGCTTTCACAGACCGCTCTGAATAGACCCTGGTTGGGGGATTGCTTGCCCGTTTAGGCATGGGTCAGAAAGAAATGGACTAAGTCTCTTAAATCCTATCTTTTCGTGAGAACTCAGGTTGGATTTTCCCTGTATTATCGCATGTGCTGTACTGTGTTTTAAGGGTCTAATTGTGATATTTTATTTCCTGGGAAATGCTGGAGTGAGGACTCCCAGAGGATGTTATGTTAGTGCTACATGGTCTGTCTGAGCTCCTGGGACATTGGCTGCTGGTGAGGGACGCAGGCTGCTGGTGAGGGACTGAGGCTGCTGGTGAGGGACACAGGCTGCTGGTGAGGGACACAGGCTGCTGGTGAGGGACTCAGGCCTCTGCGGAGGGATGCAGGCTGTAGAACCTTGGCTGGCAGGCTGGGCTTGACTTCCATGAAGACATTATTTTATGGTGACCAAGCAGGTGAACCTTACTGTTTAGGACGATCTGTTAGAAGCACTGCTGTACTCTGAGGTCTGTGGCCAACTTCTTATTCTGAGACAGCGGATTCATCTCCCTTAGCATTGTGTCTGTTGTTTGCATGTGTTAGTTATCTTTAATAATGGCTTTCAGTGTGACATTTTTATACATGTTTATAACATATTTCAATAATATTCACTTCTCTGTCCCCCTTTCTTGTCCCCTTCATGTTCCCAGTGATCCTCTTCCTCTTCCCAACTGGTTATCCTATTGTATGTGTGTATCTCTGTGTGTGTGTGTGTGTCTCTNTGTTTGTGTGTGTGTGAGTGTGTGTGCACGTGTGTCTCTGTGTGTGTGTGCATGTGTGCATATGTGTGTATGTGTGTGTGTGCATGTGTGTATGTGCACACACATGTGTGTGTGTGTGTGTGTGTGTGTGTGTGAGAGAGAGAAAGAAAGACTGGTTATCCTACTCTGTGTGCGTGTGTCTGTGTGTGTGTGTGTCTCTGTGTGTGTGTCTGTGTGTGTGTGTCTGTGTGTGTGTGTCTGTGTGTGTGCGTGTGTGCGTATGTGTGTATGTGTGTGTGTGCATGTGTGTATGTGCACACACATGTGTGTGTGTGTGTGTGAGAGAGAGAGAGAGAGAAAGAAAGACAGGTTATCCTACTCTGTGTGCGTGTGTCTGTGTGTGTGTGTGTATGTGTGTGTTTGAGAGAGAGAGAGAGAGAGAGAGAGACTGGTTATCCTACTCTGTGTGTGTGTCTGTGTGTGTGTGTGTCTCTGTGTGTGTGTGTGTGTATGTCTGTGTGTGTGTGTGTGTGTGTGTGTGTGTGTGTGTATGAGGGGGTGGGTGGGCCTAGTGTGTTTCATTAGGGTTGTTAACGAATGAATGGGAGAGGGTTTCTTATTTGTTTATAGAAGTACAGGCTCCTTACCAGTGGCTGACCCACTGAAGAAAATGCCCCATCAACCACTGACTGTCAGTAAACCCTCCAGGAGGGATGTGTTCTCACGAACCCCTTCCCCAAGACAGGCTGCCGACGTGTGCTCAGCCGTGTGCAGATCCCTTATGTATAATCACAGTGGCTGTGAGTTTGAAGTCAGTGTTCCCCACTACTCCGTCCCCCTCTTTCTCTGGCACTTACATCCCTCTTCAATATTCACTAGGCCTGGGAGGGAGTGAATCTATGAACCCAATCTATGGCTGAATACTCAACAGTCAGCGGCCGCCATCACCTTTACAGTCCAAAGTCTCTGTGGTTGCCGCTGACCATCCGAGCAGCATCGGAGCAGAAAGGAGCCCTGATAACCAAAGCTGGCAGCAGCCCTAATGTACAGGGATGAACATAGTCATGTGGATGGTGGCGTGATAGACAGACACATGTCCATGTAGAACATAACAGCAACAGCTGCCTCGCTAAGGCCTGCAGCTTTCAAAACCACAGGCTATGACTGGCTTTATGGTGCCTGATATGAGCCCCTCCCCAACCCGCCCCTGGAGAGTGGTTGGTGATCCCTCTAACAGACTCATCACTGTTGCCTCCGTGGGCATACCTTGCCTGGCCAGAACTGTTGCACATGAGGTCCACAGACCAGAAGTCTTAGTGACAGACATTCTGACACCGTCAGGGAGGAACCTTCCAGCCAGTTCCAACTAGATTTGCCTACATCCTGCAGCCGGGATGTGTGTTCTCTTCAACCATAGAGTCATTGTATTTTGTTCTGGTAGTCAACCAACGGCAGCGGCTGTATTGTTTTAGGGACCTCAAGAGGCCTTCCCGACAGACCACTCTTAGGGAGGCAGACCGCACCTGACTGGGGGTTTTGATTTACTAAATGACGGCTTCTGGAAGTGTCCCTCTCATCACTGGTATCCTTTGGGGAGTACACTTAAGTTCCCACGGTCGAGCAGGGCACCACAGTGCAGCGAGCAGAGTCTGCCTCGGCCACTCACACTCTGCAGGCCGAGTTTGGGGGTTTGCTTTCAGTGTGAAGTTTGTATTGTAGCAGGCAGGGAAACACAGAAGCAGATAACACACGTGCAACTCAACATTTTACTTTTTATTTTATTTTATTTTATTTTATTTTTTGGTTTTTTGAGACAGGGTTTCTCTGTATAGCCCTGGCTGTCCTGGAACTCACTTTGTAGACCAGGCTGGCCTNGAACTCAGAAATCCGCCTGCCTCTGCCTCCCGAGTGCTGGGATTAAAGGCGTGCGCCACCATGCCCAGCTCTTATGGGTATTTTAACTTGAAGACATGACATAAAGATTTACATATACATTTGTGTCTCATGTTCCTTGACTAGAACACAGTTCACTTCAAGGTTTGTATTTTTCTTGTTGTTGAGATAAGAGCGGATGTATTTCAAGTTGGCATCAACCTTGCTCTGTAGCAGAGGATAGCCTTGAATTCTGTATCCCCGTGCCTCTGCCTCCCAGATGCTAAGTTTATGGGCACATCATGTGTAGCCTCTGCCTCATTGGGGATGGAATCTAGCCACAGCGCTGCCCCCACCCCCAACCACTGCTGGTTTATCTTCTTAATTCTCGCAGATGCTTGCATGACAGGTAAGCAGGGCTCAGTGAGACAGCTGAATTCATGAGCAACCGAGCCCTGTAAGTGGAGACAGAAGTGCTTGTCCCTGCTCCCCCTTGCTGTAGCATTCTGTCAGGGGACACAGAGGTGAGCTGCCCTTGCCATTACCGACCCAGAGTTCAGTGTGGTAAGCAGAGAGACTGAAAGCCGGTGTCCAGAGGGAGCTCCTTATAGCCCGTACTCACGGAAAACACACAGGAGTATTCTGTCCTGGATTGTTGAGTAGGAAAGGCGTTACAGAGTCCGCAGGCTATGGGCAGTAGGATTTGCAGACGCTTCCCGTCCAGTTTGGGACAGCTTGTTGTACACTTGTGGAGGGAAGTGTTCAGTTTGATAAGAGTCAAGGATCTGTGGTGGGCTGAGGTTTGCAATGAAGGAAAGATCTGTAAAAGTGGAGTAGCAGATCACTTGTTATCTTCATTGAAGCACAGATAATTTAGATTACATTAAAACTTCCATTAAGAATAATTCTATGGTGTGTGTGTGTGGGGGGGGGACCTGCAGAGATGGCTCAGTGGTTAAGAGCACTGACTGCTCTTCTAGAGGTCCTGAGTTCAATTCCCAGTAACCACATGGTGACTCACAACCATCTGATATATATATATATCTTTTATACAAAAAAGAGTAATTCTATTATTGACTTTTATTTTTCTCGTCCAGATACCTTGGTGCAGCCCACAGCTTTTCATCCTTGAAGAATAACAGATGCAGGATACATTCCACAGTCAAGGGACTCAGATCAAAATTTCTTTTTAGGGCAGAATTTAGCCAACTGTGCCTCACAAAATTAAAATATTATAAATTTTTTTTTTGGCATTAAAAGAAAAGGTTTTCAGGGCACATACATTAGGACAGTGGTTCTTAACCTTTCTAATGCTGTGACCCTTTAATACAGTTCCTCATGTGGAATTCCCAAACATAACTATAATTTTGCTGTTGTTATGATTTGCAGTGTAAGTGTTTGATATGCAGGATATCTGCTCTGTGACCCCTGAGGGGTCACGACCCACATGTTGAGAGCCACTTCATTGGGAGCGCTGGCTGGGAAGTGCTCAGAGCTTTGCCCTGCAGACAGACTCCTGGGAGCTTAGACCCTGAACTGCACTCATGCATCTCTGATGGAGATTTGGCTGTGGCTTTCTGTGGTTCTCAAGCTCATTTGACTCTGGAATGTATCCTGCATCTAGCATCCTTCCTCAAGGATGAAAAGCTGTCATCTGCATCAAGGTATCTGGAAGGGAAATGGGCCACACCCAAGTCAACTATAGAATTAATCTTAATGTAATCTAAATTATACATGCTTCAATGAAGATGACAAATGATCTGCTACTCCAAAAGGCTAGGAATGAAATATTGCAGAATTTAAACCAGTAGATATAGTTGCAGTTTATCTCAATGTTAAAAGCAAAAGTCAAATACAGGGAAAACCAAAGAATGAGGAAGGGCCTTGACCAGGTCTACTTGAAACCCAAGCAGAGGTGGCCTGTGATTTTTAAAGCATTTTAAATTTATTGTAAAAAAAAAAAGAATGTTAGGGCAAATTCAGTGATAAAGGGGAACTTTTTATTAAAACTACAAAATAAAAATCCAGGCTTTCAGAAAACATTAGGAACATCTTTCAAATCATTTCACAATGTCTAAACGACATAGTCACGTTAGGACAAACTTACCCAGTCTATGTGAAAATTAATCTTGAAATACCAGTGGTGCAAAATGACTTAAAGGGTTATGTAATGACTTCATATCAGTATAGCATGAAGAAAAGCAAGAAAACACTCGAGGGGGCAGTGTGGCCTGTGGTGACCTCCCACACCAATTGAGCATCATGCATATGTCTGTTTTTTTTTTTTTTTTTTTTTTTGTTGTTTTTTTTTTTTTTTTATTTATTTATCTGTTAATTGTAGGGAATCTGGGTAGGGGCTGATATCGAGGCCATTGCTGGAATTTAGGTGGGGTAGCAAAAGCTACATACAACCCACACCCTCTCAGTTACCACA
>NC_034605.1:60705042-60720055 GCF_900095145.1 Mus pahari | reverse complement strand
AGTGTGGCCTGTGGTGACCTCCCACACCAATTGATTAACTGGTGTGTGTGTGTGTGTGTGTGTGTGTGTGTGTTTGTTGTTTTTTTTTTTTTTTTTTTTTTTAATCTGTGGATTCAAGGGAATCTGGGTAGGGGCTGATATCGAGGCCATTGCTGGAATTTAGGTGGGGTAGCAAAAGCTACATACAACCCACACCCTCTCAGTTACCACACTGACTACCCCTGAGCAGAGGCGGGGACTAGAGTTCACTATGGAGTAGCTGTTTGCAAAGGCATGAGAAACCCCCCCCCCCGCCCGCCCGCGTGTACGCTCTACCTCCTGGTGTATTTCTGGGTAGCTCTGTAGGATGCCCAGGGATTCTGCTACATTCTCTGCAATGATTCAGATCAACTTCCTTAAGAAAAAAAAATTAATCCATTGCTTAAAAAAGTCTTCCAAACGGCTTATGGAAAGTGGGAGAATTAGTTTCCGCCAGGGGTGAGCTCCTTAATGGGTCATCCAAAATCTAGTGGTCAGCCCTGAAATTGTAGACATGCCAGCAACAGCGGAGAGATGCAGTAGATTGTGTATGTGTGTAGATATGTATGTATGTGCATATGTACTAACAAAAAGATGCTAGGAATTTGAGAGGGAGGAGGGGGATATGAAGGAGGTTGGGGGAGGAAAAGGTAGGGGGTAAACAATGTAAGTGTATTTTAATTAAAAAATTAAGAAACAAAACGTGACCATTCTTGCATACAGAAACTCTAGGTTTAAAAGCATGGCAGCAGACACAGCAAATGCCCTTGTCCCTTCCCTGGGATGACATCCTGGGACCGTGTGGAGAGCTATAATTAGTACCACAGGCTTAAGGACTTGGCCCCCAGCTCTGCAGCTGGCTCAGGGGTTCCGCCACTCGGGACCGAGATGCATTATTGCACAGCACTCAAACTTGGAGATTGGGGTTTGAGGTGAGTTTGCATCTGCAGTTCCTCCTCCCTGGTGGCATCTGCTAACTTGTTACCCTCTGAGGCTATTTGATCATTTCTAAAATATGAATCACAACACCTCTTTTGGAAGTTTGTTGTGGATTAAATGAGGTTATACATGTAAAGTGTTATTGATCAAAATCCTCTCCAGTTTTGATTAGCAAATCAGGTCCTTGGGCAGGAACCTCATTTTTTCCCTCTGTTATTATTTAATTAGCTTCTCTTCTAGTTCCTGTTATGAGAATCACCTCACCGAGTTACAATCTTGCCAATGGATCTTGAATCCTCCTTCTTGATTTTCAAAATACCTTTTGAAAGCTAGCATCCGTGCCCACTGCCCTGATCCCCCTTTTCTTGAGGTACTCAGGTCCAGCCCGGCTTGGCTGCCTGAGTAACAGGGTGGGATGGGGTGGGGAGTTACCCAGTGTTTTCTGGCCAGGGCTTATGCTTACACTTAAGGATTGAGAGCCTACAACAATCAGGACTTTGCCTCAACTCATTTGCACATAGAGCATCCAAGAAACTGGTTCAGCAGCTTAAGTCAGCGAGGGAATGACCCTGTTTGTTTGAAAGCAAAGAAGTGTGAGCAGTCAAGCATTTGCATTTCATCAGGGAACTCACAGAAACATTGTAGCATTGTAAGTATTACTCGGTCCCTCGATCGAAGCCCTGGGATCACTGCTTTGATTTTTACAGAGTATGAGTTTATAACTTTTCCTGTAGCCGGCAGATATTGAGTATTTTGGGCATTGTGCTGTGGGATTCTCATCTCTGCTGCTGGGCATGGAGTACCCTGGAGACTCTGAATGAGTGTGGCACTGTTCAGAGAGTTTTTATTTACAAAACTGGTGCAGACTGGATTTGACCTGTGTGCTCTACTTTGTCAAGCAGGGCTAGTAGACACTTGAGATGAATGGGGAACAGAAGCACCACAGCTGGGTGTGAGGGGACCACACAACTGCCTCTTTCCGGTTCCGGGCTGGAAAAGTTAATGATGGATCAGAACATTGACTAAGTTGGCTTATGTGAGAATTCGGGATGGCAGCGGAGTCTGTGAGGCCTTCTCAGAAAGAGCTGCTGGGGATTGTGTTTCTGCTCAGATAGAAGGGTATTCTGGGACTTGGAAGTCCAGGAACCACACAGCTCTGAGGCCAGAAGGTTTCCCAATAGAAAAGCATCCTGAGACTCTGCAGCTCAGGAGGGGAACCCCATCTCAGGAGCCTCAGCTCAGCTCCTTCTTCTCTTCATTGCTTCTTGGCTTCTTCCATCGAGAGGTTCACACCAGGCAGCAAATCTCATGAAGGGATTTTATTAGAGGTTTCCAGGGTATCTAACGATGAACCCAGGAAAGGTTGCTCGCTGCTCCTGGGAGCAGAGCAGACAGCGGGGGGGGGGGGGGTAGGGGATTGAACAAAGGGCAGGGTTTATATAGGATTTTCTAGGGGGTGAAACTTTTTAGGGCAGCAATTTCTAGATTGAGGATTGGTAGCTGAGCTTGGGGTGGGGGGTGGGGGTGGGGTGGTTCAAGGATTGGTGGGTTTCCTTCTCAGGGATTGGTGGGTTTCCTTCTCAGGGATTGGTGGGTTTCCTTCTCAGGGATTGGTGGGTTTTCGTCTCAGGGATTGGTGGCTTTTTTTCACCCCCCTTTTCTCTGCATCAGGCCCATGGGTGAGGGTGGGAAGCCCTTCCTCACTGAGGCTGGCTTTTGCTGAGGCTCTGTCTCTCTGGGGATGCTCAGGGAGGCTGGAGAGGAGGTGCTGCCGCTGTGGGCAGCCCCTTATGGGACAGCTCCAGCCCAGGCTTCACGTTTTTTTACCTTTATATGAAGGCTGTGCTGCTTCGTGGTGGAGAATGCGGTCCATGACTAAACTCTACCTGCCCAAGGCTTCATTCCTCCTCAGTGTCTGTCACCCCGCCACTTGAGATCATACTATATGGGATGTGGGCAGGAGACAGATGGTGAACTTCTCATTCCTGTAGAAGTTCACAGTCAGGGAGAAGGGAATAAGAGGTGTGGGTGGCATGTGAAGCCCGTCACCTCCCCCAGACAAGCCCTGCTTCTCCAGGGGCTCTGACTCTCTGCTGCCCACCAGGCTCCACCCCTTCTCCTCCCAGCCCTGCTCTCCACTCCAGCCTAGCTGGGATCCATGGCTTCCTCAAAGGCTTCCTCTGGGTCTGCTCACCCACCCATTCACCGACAAGAGCTTTTGAGTGAATATTACACACAGAACTCTATTGAATTTAGGATTTGTAAGACATGCAGGAGGATTTCAGTATTTGTGTGCGTATGGTTAATTAATATACAGCTCATTACATTCAAAAATGAGAAAAACTGAGCATATACTATGTATTGCTCTTTTTCTTTAATTCTGTTCCATTCTGTTTCTTAAAAATTAAATTCTTGGCTAGGGAGATGTGTCAGTGGTTAAAAGCACTGACTGCTCTTTCAGAAGACGTGGGTTCGAGTCCCATCCACCTAGTGGCTCACAACCATCTGTACCTCCAGTTCCAAGGAAGACAGTGCCCTCTTCTGGCCTCTGCGTTACCTGCACTTCTGTAAGTGACACACAAGTAAAAATAAATCTTATTAAAAACAAAAACAAACTAACAAAAAATCCAAACAAGTTTAGTGGCTAGGGTGTGGTAGTGCACACTTTGAATCCCAGCACTCTGGAGGCAGACGTGGAAGGGTCTCTGTAGTTCAAGGCTAGCTTGGTTTACGCAGGACAGCCAGGTCTACACAGAGAGACCCTTTCTCAAAAAGCAAAAACAAAACAAAACCAACCAACTAACCAAACAACCAAGCAAATGAATAAATAAATAAATAAATAAATCTGTTCTGCTACAGGTAGTAAATTTAGTAACCTTGATCCCTTGTCTGAGGTTGTATCTGTCAAATGTGCCACCTGCTCTGTAAGGAATGTCACCTGTGGCGTGACTCTGAGACTAGAACTCTTATTCCTGGACGACCTATGACGTTAGTGTCTGCTGGTGACTCTCGCTGAGTCAGTTACTACAATTCTGGCATTCTCTTACACTCATTAGCTGGCGGTTTCCTTTGCAGAAGCGAGCCCTTCCTGTACTTCCTGAAGAGTCCGTGGGCTCCGGGATCTGATTGTATTCACTGAGTTAGGATCTGTTACTGTAGTTTGAAAAGCAAGACTGTTCGACATTGAGTAGAGTTTGCATAAACAGTGACGTGTTACACGCTAAGTGTACAATTTGATCAGTCGTAAAGAGGGCATCAGGTCCCTTAGAACTAGAGTTACAGATGGTTGTGAGCCGCTCTGTGGGTGCTTTGAAAGAACAAGTGCTCTTAACTGCCGAGCCATCTCTGCAGCCCATGTTTTCTTCTCTTTAACAGCAAATACAAATTTTTCATCCTTGTTCTTTATAAGAATCCTACCACAATAGCACTACAGCGGACACCTTAGGCACATGTCCCTGCCCACTTACATGAGCCTTCTAGCAAGCTTTCTACCCAAGAAGGGATTTTTTAAAAACTTTTCATATTTCTATTTCTCCCCCCTGAAGGTATATTTATCCATTTCCAGTAAGACTTCTGGTTGGTTCTGCCTCGTCAGTTCTAGACTTTGCCAGTTTGGCAGCATGGTCAGGTGTAATTTGAATTTAGATTTAACCCTGTGGAAAGCAAGCCACAGCCTCTCCTTTTGGGTTCAGGTTCCCCAGCTTTCAATTTGTGATTTGCGTAGGCATGAGATCTTTCCTTGTCCTTTGGCGTTTGGTGTCACTTTCCGTCATCAGAGCCAGCCTTAGGCAGAGGGCAATCCTGTCACCATCCTACATGACCCGGGACATATGTGAGGGGAGGGAACCTTGCCCCAGGGCTTCTGGTCCTTTTGAGCACTCTTTTTCTTTTCTTTTTTTCTTCTCGCTCTGACCCCTCTCTCTCAAGCCCAAATATTTATTTATTATTATATGTAAGTACACATATAATAATACACTTCAGACACACCAGAAGAGGGCATCAGATCTCACTACAGATGGATGTGAGCCACCATATGGTTGCTGGGATTTGAACGCAGGACCTCCAGAAGAGCAGTCAGTGCTCTTAACCGCTGAGCCATCTCTCCAGCCCCTGGAGCACTCTTTTCATACCCAGTTTACAGTGACCACTCCGTGTTTCTAGCCTTAAATGACTGTCAGAACTACTTAGTTTGAACCAAAATGTCTGTATGTCCTGGCCAGCAGGTTTATCATTCTACGTGTGTGTTCTCTGATAGGCCAGCTCGTGTCCTCGGCCTTCCTTTCTTTGTTTCACCCTGAATATCAAGCCTCAGATTAAACGCCCATGCAGCTGGTGGGCAACTCTCCCTCCTGGCTTAGGAGCTGAGGCCGTTCTTTGCAAGCGTTCTGTTTTTCCTTCCCAGGTGTTCGAAGCTGTGATTTCATGGATCAATTATGAGAAGGAGACTCGCCTAGACCACATGGCAAAGCTGATGGAGCATGTCCGGCTCCCTCTCTTACCGAGGGATTACCTGGTCCAGGTGAGTGTTTTCAAGTTCACCCAGCCTGAGGAGCACGGAGGGAGCTCTGGCTGTGTGGTGTGGCTGAGGTGTTTCGTGAGTCTACGTGGGGACGGAGGGCATGGACTCCCTGGATCGAGAGTGAAGTACAGACAGGGAATGTAAAAGCCCAGATGGGAGCAGGGCATGTGAGCTTTCAGTCCATCCAACAGCCTTGAGCTACCTCACTGTCTCCTGGTGCTCCTGATGTCTCGGATGCTGCAGCGGATCTGTGACGAACTGTTGCAAGGATTCAGGAACTCTTGAGTATCCGGGTGGGCGGTCAGCACAGAGCCAGATAGAAGGGACACTCAGTATGAGTTGGTTTTCCCTGGGAAGGACGGAGAAAGAAGAGGTATTTCCATAAAATCCCCGTCCTCCCTCTCTGCTTCGATTTCCCTGTGCTCCCTCTCTGCTGTGACCTTAGGCAACCTGGAGTCCAGGTCAGGAGTGTGAAAACCGGCTCTTCCTAGATGCATCCAGAGTGTGTTCTACCCTCAGAGAGAAAGAAAGATTAAGAATTCTGGGTGCACTTATGTCTTCTCATTTAATCCCTAAACAGCTCCTTATAGGCCTCATGATATCCACCCAACTTTTTCTTTTCAATTTGGGGCTTTGAAGCTTGGAGACTGGGGTTGGTCTGTAACCTCCACACAGCGTGAGGGAGTCCCAGTTGAGGTCCACCCTCACATGGCCCTGAAGCACACACTCCCACGAGCAGCCACCTCTGATAACGTCTGTCTCGTCTGTCTTGTTTGTGCACGGGCTGGTTCATTTCGTGCAGTAAATGGTGTCAGACGTCCTTGCAATCCTTCAGACATGCTACTTTAATGAAATGCCGAGGCAAGTTGGCCAGCCCTTAGCCATTCCCGAGGAGTGTTCAGACGCCAGGGTGAGAGAGACGGTTGAGCAGTGCCACCCAGCCCTCAGCCCTCGTCACTCCCTGTCGCACCTGACCCTAGAACCTCAATCTCTCTCTGGTCAAAACAACACCAGCCCTGATAGGGCTGCATGGGCACAAGAAGGGACAGTCCAGGAAGAAAGGCCTGTTACAGTGTCCAGGGGATGCTGGCTGCTGTTCTAGTATCTGGGGCTACAGGTGATGTTTAGTCCATGAGTACTTGTGAAGCCCCGTGTGCACGTTTCTGTTGTTCACAGGCCCGAGGGCTCAGTGCACGCCCTCTCTGTGTGTCTCCTTGTGAGACCCCTTCACAGGTGCTTAGGCGTGTGCTGGGAGTTCCCTCAGTGCTGCCACCTGGTGGCCACATGCGTCGCCTCCCCTGACCTGCCTGAGTTACCATGGTCAACCCCACTCTGTCCCATGGAAATGGCCTCCAGCAAGGACTGTTTCACAGTGAGGGTGGGTACCCAAGGGACTGGGTTCCACAGAAAGCTAAGGCAGCTTCCGAGACCCCCCACAACTGAGACTTGTCAAGACACGGGCTTACTCTGGTTACCATCGGAAATTCAGGTTTGGTTATGGAAAGAGGTTGAGAGGCCAGAGAAAGGTTCTATGGACCCTCCTTTAAAACTGACTTTTATCAGGCCTCGTGAGGTAAACTCCTCTAGGAAAGGATGCTTCATTAACATTTATTTGACCTGGAAACTTAAAGGAGTTTAACCTGAAGGTGGTGCAGGTGCCGGTGCCGGTGGGGTGACTCTGGGCAGCTCCTCCCTCCACACTGGCGGCCTTCAGGCTCAGAGTTGCTAAGTTACCCAGGTCTTAACGGGCATTGAAAAAAAAAAACGGCATCTAAATGTATACCGTGCTGTCGTGTGATACAACACACAGCACAAATGTCATAATTTCGATCATTCTTGTTAGAATTTTGTCTCATGTGTACGAGTGTTTTCTCTGCATGTGTGTCTGGTACTCCTGGAGGCCAGATGAGGACACTGGAATCCCCGGAGTTATGGACGGTTGTGAGCCTCTTTGTGGGTGCTGGGAATGGGACCCAGGTCCCCCTGGGAGGGCAGCTGGTGCTCTAACCACTGAACCACCTCTCCAGCCCCCATCGTGATCGTTCTTAAGGGGACGGCTCAGGGACACTGGTTCTCCTGTGCACACCAGCACAATCTGTATTTCTAAAGCTTGCTTATCACCCTGCACTGTAGCTGCACCCGAGAATACTAACTCCCTGGGGGCTTCCCCCTCACGCCGAAGGGGCTCTCTGAGACCAGCTGCCCGACCCTGGACACTCTCTCTAGACATTTGTGTTTCCATCCAACTGGGAGGGCGAGAGAAACTCAGAATTCTATGTCTGGGAAAAAGAAGGCTCTGGAGGCAAAGGCCTCCCTTCATCAATCCGTCTCTCCTACCAGCTCCAAGCTGCCAGAAGACGATGGCCCCAGCCATATGTTCATTCCTCACAACTGTTGGGCCCAGGAGACACTTGGCCAGGCCTTCTTTGTACATGGCTGGCTTGAAGGCTTAGTGAATCCAGTGTCTCATTCTGCAGCTGGACTTGAGCGGCTCAGATTAGAAGCCTTGTGTCCATCAGTGTCTTCCTCAGGGCTAGCACCTCACCAACTACTGAGTTTGTTCATGTGAAGTGCCCATTTTATAGATGAAGAGACTGAGGATCAGAGGTTCAATGTGGTGGAACAGGACTGAGAGGTGGAACTCCCTGTGGTAGTTTGGAACTCTGGGCCTTTCTCAGAGTCTGAAGTGGTGTGGAGTAGAAGGGATGAGTGAGAGTTAGGAATGCTCTAGCCTGGGGAGAGCCTAGGGAATCATGGCCCCACTCTGCTGGAAGCTCACCTGTGCGCTGTTACCCCCAGACAGTCGAGGAGGAAGCTTTGATCAAGAACAACAACACCTGTAAGGACTTCCTCATCGAAGCCATGAAGTACCACCTCCTGCCCCTTGACCAGAGACTCTTGATCAAGAACCCCAGGACCAAGCCCCGGACTCCAGTCAGCCTGCCCAAGGTAAGCCCCAGCCCAGCCTGGGCCTCGGCTCAGGAATGCCCGGGGAAAGTGGCTTCCTTCCAGCCTCAGTTCGTTCTGGCTTCCGGTTGCATTGACGACCCAAGAGTTGGTGTCTGTTGGCTCCTCTTGAATTTGCTAGCGCAGCAGCCATAAGCCAGAGCTTGCTTTGCTGAGAGTTTCGGGGTGGCCACAGCAGTGTCAGGGAGCTTCCAGCACGCTGATGTGTGCTGTTCCAAGACAG
The DNA here is from genome assembly GCF_900095145.1 of Mus pahari. NCBI lineage: Eukaryota > Metazoa > Chordata > Mammalia > Rodentia > Muridae > Mus > Mus pahari. The sequence goes on along the minus strand of NC_034605.1, from coordinate 60,711,389 downwards.
GCAGAGGGACGGGGCATCCTGGATTGTAGGAGTCAGGACACCCCCAGTCTGCAGTCTTCCCTTACCTGGGAAGGGATATGAAGGACAGCTAGGGCTGACAGAGCAGACGCTGGGCCTCAGGACAGCAGAGCAGGAGCAGGTGGAAAGTCAGGGACTGAGAAGGAAGTCTGGGGAAAAGGAAGGTGCTACTGTGTGCTGAGTGCTCTCATTCTCTCTCTCTCTCTCTCTCTCTCTCTCTCTCTCTCTCTCTCTNCTCTCTCTCTCTCTCTCTCTCTCTCTCTCTCTCTCTCTCTCTCTCGGTCTCTAGAGTCCTCAGGCTCAGCAATAATTTTCCCACTCTCTTAACACTGATGTGGGTGGGGTGGGTGAGTGAGGGGTGGGGCTGGGGGAAGGGAGGCCCGGAATGAGCCCAGTGACGACACAGGAAAGTGTTTACTATGAAGTTCTTCCCCTGTGTCAAAGGCCTAGCCGAGGGCACAAGGTTGTCTTAGGGTTACTACTGATAGGATGACGTGCCGCGCCGTGGCCAGCTACAACATGAGGACCTTTTATCTAGCTTATATCACTGTTCATCACTGAGGGAAGTCAGGATGGGAACTCAAGCAGGGCAGGATCCTTGAGCAGGGGCTGACGCAGAGGCCATGGAGGGGTGCTGCTCGCTGGCTTCCTCCTCATGGAGGAGCTCAGCCTGCCTTCTTACAGAACTCAGGACCAGCAGCCCAGGGGAGGCACCACCCAGACGGAACCGAGTCTTCCCTCACCAATCACTAATGAAGGAAATGCTCTACGGGCTTGCCTGCAGCCCAGTCTTGTGGGGGCATCTTCTCAGCTGAGGCTCCCTCCTCTCAGATGACTCCAGTTGTGACATAAACTAGCCAGCGCAGGTGTTTTGTTTATTTGTTTTGTTTTGTTTTGAAACAGGGTTTCTCTGTGTAGCTCTAGCTGTCCTGGAACTCACTCTGTAGACCAGGCTGGCTTCGAACTCAGAAATCTGCCTGCCTCTGCCTCCCGTGTGCTGGGATTAAAGGTGTGCGCCACCACTGTCCGGCAGGTGTGTTTTACCCAAACACTGGTGCTTACAAGCCTTAGTTCTACAAAGGAAACTGAGGCTCGCGGTTCAGTGACTTGCCCAAGTGTCAGCACAGCCAGTGCCCACAATGGTGGGAACCTGTTGGAACCTGTTCTTCGAATTGCTCCTAATCCTGTACAAACTGGAGCATGTGCCTGATGGCTGCTCTTATCATCAAGTCCACTTAGGGGAGGGTACAAGAGGGACTGGTTCTCTCCGGCCATTTGCCTTACTGTCCTTCAGTGTCTTTTTGTTTTGTTGAAACATTAAGAGGGAACTTTTTAAAAATCTTATTACATTTCTCTTTGTGTGTCTCTGTGTCTCTCTGTGACTCTGTCTGTCTGTCTGCCCCCCCCCCCTCTCTCTCTGTGTGTGTGTGTGTGTGTGTGTGTGTGAACCGCTTGTGGGAGCCTGGGATTGAACTCCAGTTGTTAAAACTTGGTGGCAAGTGCCTTTACCCACTGAGCCATCTTGCTGACCCATTCTCATCCTTCATTTTAAAGTGAAGAAATTTATATTTCTTTAGTTGTAGAAATATAAATATGTTGCATATTAAAAAAACCACACTGCAGTTTAGAAATAAAGTAGCAGTCACCCGGAGCTGCCTTGGCGAGTTTTCCTTTCAGCAGTATCTCCGCACATTTATTCGGGGATAACTGAAGATGCACCTTTTCCTGTATGTGGGATCTTCGGTGAAGGCTGAACCACGTCTCTCTGACCCCGCTAAACCAAATGCTACAAATGGCGGGTACGGAGCAAGTCAGCATGGACGCAGTGATGGGTCCGGGGCTTTGCTGTGTCTGTACCATGCCCACTTCACGATCCGCGGTTAACAGTCTCTGGAATAATTGTGTTTCTGTAGTGCGAGTATATCTGTGTCAAGTACTCTTTATTAAATGACATATCTTCATTTGCATATCTTTAATCTTGAATGATATTGATCTTGCTTTCATGTTGTTATTTGTACTTCTTTTGGTGGAGATGTTCTGTTTATGCGCCCTGTCCCTGCCTCCGGTGGAATGCGTGTTCTGACCGGCAGTTTTAAGGGCCTTTTCTGTACTGAAGGCCTCGGGTCTTTGTGTGTGCATCGTTTTTTAGTTGTGGTTTTCCTTCTCAGCTGTTCATGAAATTCTCTCCCTGCTCCTGGTTACCTTTTGGTCTTTTCAGTAGCATTTTGGAAGAGAGGAACTTATAAAAATCAGTGACTTCAACTGACAAGAAAAATGGTATATGTTTATCATGTACATTATGATTTAAAATATTCTAAAGTGTTGTACATTATAGAACAGCAAAACTGAGCAATCCAACATGTGGTTTGACCACAGCCATTTATTTATTTATTTTTAATAGCCAGAACACTTACATTTTACTCTTAATGATTTTCAACAATGTAACATTTTATCAACTGTGGTCACCATGCTGTGGAGCAGAGCTCCTGAGTTAGCCTTTCTGCATGTAAGGGAAACTGTGTATCTTTTAATTAATGGCTCGCTAGCCACCTTCCCTTCCTCACTCCCTGTTGTAACTACTGTCCCACCTGTCTCCCTGTTTAAGACTCTTAATGCCGATGAGAGCTGACTTCCTGTGCCTGGGTTATTTCTTTAGTGTTAAGCCTTCTCCCTTCAAATGTGTTGCAAATGACAAGATTTCCTTCCATTTTTTAGGACAAATAATATCCCACCGCACTGTGTGGCAGCTTCTCTGTCCTGTCATCATAGACACAGGCTGAGGCTGTAGCTCAGCCATCATGGACGAGGCTATAGTCTCCATCAGCGTGATGGCACCTTCTGACATACTGATTTCATGGACTTGGGATTTGTATGTGGTAGTGGGATTGCTGGCTCATGTGTCAGACTATTTTTAACTTTCTGAGGAGCCGCCATACTGTCTTCCCAAGTATCTTTGCTTGGAAGAGCAGATGCCCACGCCTGACAGTTTCAATCGTTTTCTGTTGTGATTTATTTTGAGTTTAAACTGAAAAAAAAACAAACCCACCCTTCACATAACTTATACTTTTTCCTGTAAGTTTGAAGATTTAAAGTCTATGGATCATTTTCAGAATATTTTCAAAATATGTTATATGAAGTAAGGGTCATATAACTGATTTATTCTGTGTATGAATATCTGGTTATAGCATACCACATGTTGAAAGGACCCGCCCCTCCTTAGTCCTTGCCCTACTGTAAGTCATTGACTCTGTACTCCCTGGTCTGTCCCTGGCTTCTACCCTGTGTCTTGGCTCATCTGTCTGCCTTATGCAAGCGCTAGGCTGCCATGCTCACTGGCTTCAAGTCTGGCGTATTCCTGACACCTCAGTTCTGTTCTTGGGCATAGTTGTGCTAACTTCAGAGTCCGCTCATTATTTCGTCGAGAAAAGCTGCAGGAGTCATCGGGGTTGGATTCCGTCTCTAGGTCAGTGGGGGCTGGGGCGGGGGAGGCGTTATCTGGCAATCGGCCACAGTCTGCTCCTGTTTATTTGGCCCGTGACTTCTCTCAGCGATGTTTTATCTTGTCCACGTATGACTTTTGACTGTTTGCTGTTAGATTTATTGATGGGCGTTTTTGATTTTGATACAATTATCAATGTTCTTTTTCCGTGGGCAGCACTAGGAATTAGCTCATGCAAGTGTACTGCCATCGACTTATGGGAAAATTGGTGCTGACTGTTCACACCACAACGGTTTCTTCCTAAATCCTGATCTTTACTAGATCATTGCTCATCTGTGGAACTGTGATTGCTGCGGAAGGTTATTTGGTGAAGGGAAGCTTGGTCTGGGAAGAACTGGGGTGGTGGTTTCTGGAGCAACAAGTACACGCAGCTTGAGGCTTTGACAACAATCGAGGGCTCTCTTCTGCAGTGTACACTCCCACCCTAAGCTATATGCTGTGGGCAGCAGGCATTATCTGCCGGTGTCCTTGGCACACAGCCTAGGTCCTGGCTCGGGGCGGTCTGATAGCAGCATTCTTGTGAATGATTGGTATTTTAGAAGAAGAAATCACCACCCTGGACCCAGTGCTGACTGACTGCTTACCTCCCGTTTGTTCCCTGCTGCCTTCAGTAGCCACGCGTGTGCAAGGATGTAGCAAGGACGGGCACCCTACTTTATAGAATGTTCAGTTCAGCCAGCAAAACTACCCAACGCCGAGTGAACCCAGTTGCCATTCCCGGGAGACCACAAGACACTAGGATTAAATAGACAAAGCTCAGCCGCCAGCTGCACGCTGTCACCTAGGAACTCATTCACTGTGCCCTTCACACTTGCCCAGCACCGGGGTAGGTGTAGACAGGCGAAGACTTGGAACCGTCCACTCTTCAAGAGACTGCAAGCGAAGGGAGGGGAATCAGACGTACCAGGCAGTTCCATGACGTAAGGGTCATAACGGGGGGAATGCCCAAGACGCCCTTGCTCTGTGGAGGAGAGGAGAAGCTTTCTGCTGGGCTGGTGCCTGCTGGAGATGAGCGCTTAGGTACATGCGGGCTGTCTGAGGAGCTCCCCACTGGGCACCCGGTCCCACGCTCTGATGGCAGCTCAGGGTGATCTTACTTCTTCTCTGATCTCTGTCCTTGTCACCAGAAGCGTCCACAATAACACTGGATATTGCTTGCATAGCAGTTGCTAGGCAGCCTCTCAGCGTTTTAGGCTGAGCGTTAAACATATGCTGTCTTCATGGGTCAGGAGGCTCTGCTGCTGGAGAACCCTGGGATGTGTGCAATAGGGTTCAGGGACTCACCTAGGGCTTTCCAGCTGGTCCATGGCTATGCAAGGCATGATAGTCACCATGGTGATGACAGTTCCAGATCTCAGTTACCTAGCAGTGGGCTAAGTTCCCCACAGTTACTCCCTCAGAGAGCTTTCACAGTTAAAATCGCCCCGTTTTGAAGACAGGGAACTAGATCTCAGGATGCTACTTACTCGCCATTGTCTGTTTCCATATTCTGAGTTACCCTAACTTTCCTGGCTCAACACAACAAACATTGAGTGCCCTGAAGTTTCTGAGGGCGGGTGTCTCAGAGTGGCTTAGCTGGACTGTGCCAGCTCTGGCTTCCCACAAAGCCAAGCTGGTGGTAAGGGTGTCAGCCATCCGAAGGCTCATCTAGGGAAAACCTCACTCCCGAGGTTGCTGGCAGACTTCAGTTTTTCCTCCGTGCAAGGTCGCTTGCTTCTTCAGTGAGGGACTCTAATGCATGAGAGCAAGGGGCACACTCAAGGCAGAGCCTTGCTGTGACCTCATCGCAGGACATCCACCCCATCCCCTTTGCTACTCTCTTTGATGGACACACTCACCAAGGTAGCACACACATAAAGGGTAGGGGAATTAATTCGGAGCCTGAGTTGGAGGATCGGGTGTCTACCCTGTCTTTGAAGTGCAGCCAGAGGGTGGTTAGGCCAAGATTTAAACTGAAGGTGAGAAGCCCACAAACTCTTCTATGGCATGGCCTCCAAATGCCAGAGAAGCCTTTTATCTCAGTCCTCTGTGGGAAGGCACCCGAGTACTGACTCCTAGGAAGTCTCTCTGAGATGGCAAGAGGATCTGCAAATGGCCAAGGAAGGGAGCAGAGGCCTGTGGGTTACACGGAGGAACAGACAGGGAATTCTAAGGGCAGACTGATTCGAGCTGTCACATTTTCAGCCCAGGCAGGCTTTCCGAGGCACCCAACTTGGAGAACTGGAGGGAGGGGGGAGAGATTAGCTCGGTCTCAGCATTTCTCAGCAGTGGTAACTGTCTGCTAGCAAAGCCCTTTCTCTGAAACAGACAGACTTCCTTGAGATAGCCTCAGAGGGTGACGGAATGTGTTCCCGAGCTGACACACTCCAGCAGGAACAGCTAATACCATCTTGGCCCCCACACCTTTGGCACCCAGCACGCCCCCTGAGGCTGGGTTGCTATGGACAACCAGAGGCTGCCTCTCAGTCTCAGAGCCTGCCTGCATTGTGAGGATCCACAGATGGCAGCAAGAAAAACAAAATCAGGTTCCAGGAGGAGCACAGGAGACCATCAGGAACGTAGGAACGTAGGAACGTTCTGAGCACGGTGCTCTCCCGTGATTCCAGCTCAGTGCGCACCTCTGTCCACCCCTTCAGAAATGATACAAAGGCCTGGCGTGGTGGTGCACTCCTTTAATCCCAGCACTTGGGAGGGAGAGGCAGGCGGATTTCTGAGTTCGAGGCCAGCCTGGTCTACAGAGTGAGTTCCAGGACAGCCAGGGCTATACAGAGAAAACCCTGTCTCAAAAAACCAGCAACAGTGATGTTAAATCTAAAAACGTGAGCCAGGC
>NC_034605.1:60698804-60704960 GCF_900095145.1 Mus pahari | reverse complement strand
AGAGAAATCCTGTCTCAAAAAAAAAAAAAAAAAAAAGTGAAAAAAAAAAAAAAAACAAAAAAAAAAAAAAAAAAAAAAAAAAAAAAAAAAAAAAAAAAAAAAAAAAAGAAATGATACAAAAAGCCATTCAGGATGGGCATGTGCAGGGCATGGCAGCCTGCTCCTGATTGGGACTGTCCTGTTGTTAGATAAAACCGTCTGAGGCGAAGACTGCAGGCATGCGGGTAGACAGGGTGACATCACACCTGGCCCGGGCCCTTGATTGGCACCGCCTCTCTTCCGTCTCATTCCGTGCCCCACCAAATACTCTGGGACCCTGATGACCCTCTCCGTGACCCCTGCACTTCTTACTCCTCACTCTCATTCAAGGCTCACATGTATTTCTCTTCTACGTTCCCAACAGTCTCTCTTAGCAAACCACTCGAGCATCAATAACGATACCCAGTACCTACCTAATGACTCTGCTTGTGGTCCGCCAAGCCTGGTAGTGAGTGCATCGCACCACGCCAGCCTACAGACTCCGTGTGAGAAAGGTCCTGGTTTTCAGATAATACAGATGCTGAAAGTGAGGCCTAGGGAGGTTGGAAGTCTTGCCTGTGCTCAGCAGCTGGCTAGTAATGCCTGGGCTCAACAGCTGGCTAGTAATGCCTGTGCTCTACAGCTGGCTAGTAATGGGCTCACAGGCCGAGCCCAGATGTGTCTGACCCCAGTGCCCATTGTCTTTCCAACCCTTTAGACTCTCTTTGAACTTTGCCCTTGTGCTGTGCTTTCTGGTTGACACATGCCCCGCCCGCTGTCCCCACCCTGCCCCCAATTGTTTCCGAATCTTGTCATCAGCTCCTGCCAGGGGCACCTGTTGCTTAGGAGCCTGCGTGGACCAGTCTTCTACTCTACTGGACACACTTCCTTCGGATGAATTTTTTGGTGTTAGCCCTGCGGCCCCACGCACCAGGGTAAGAGAGACTCGCTTCCTGCCCTGGCCCGAGGGACCGACTGGCTGGGCCTGCTTTCTGCCCAGCTCACCTGTCATGGAAGAGAGTTTGGACACACTCCACTCTGGCCCCTTGAAAAGAGTGTGCACAGCCCGGGCAGCCCCTCAGACCCGACTGGGCGTCCCCTGTGGCCAGGGTTAGAGTCTCGATCCACACGCATTTACCATCTGCTCCGGCGTGTTTATTCTCACGGTCGTTCTCCGGGAAGCAGAGTAGTGGACAGTGAAAGAGCGTTGAATGTGTGCGTGCAAACTCACTCTGCAAGCCGTTGCCGTTTTAAGAGCCAGGCAGCAGCTTCACCAAGGTAAATGGCCGTTTGACCTTCCGTAGTGACAGTATTCTCGTTGGGAGGTGCCAACCACCATCCTGTCAAGGTGGGGTTCAGCTTGCCCGTACTCAGGCAACCAGAAATCTCCAGCTAGCAGAACTGCAGCCCCTAACCCAGCGACAGCTGAGTCCTGGGATCAGGACCCCAGGGCACCTGTAAGACTCTCAGGGACATTGTGGTTTTTAGGAGGATTACGTGACAGGCAGCTCACTTTATTGTCATTCCAGAACCAGCTCTTCTCTTCCTTCAGATGCCTGCATACCTATCCTCACCTATCCTTACCCAGGGCCACCTCAGCGGACCTATCATTGTTACAGGGCATGATGGGATGCATGTGCCTGTATAGTTCCACCAGGCTGAGGCAGGAGGATTCCTCGAGTCTAAGAGTTTGGAGCTAACCCAAATGACAGTGAGACACTTAACACAGGTTTTATGGAGGTTTGTGGACACATTAGGAGCCTTTCGAGCTGTGGTTCTCAACCTTCCCAATGCTGCGACCCTTTAACACAGTTCCTCATGTTGTGGTATCCACCAACCATGAAATTATTTTTGTTGCTACTTCATAACTGTAATTTTGCTACTGTTCTGAATTATAATGTAGAATTCTGTGTTTTCCAGTGGTCTTAGACTACCCCTGTGAAAGGGTCCTTTGACCACCCGAGGGGTCGCCACCCACAGGTTGAGAACACTTCTGTAGTGCTAGCCTAGAGGAGGGAGCTGGAATGTCTCTGTAGTTTGCCAGGAAGCTGAACTCATTAACGGTCCCTACCCCTCACTCCATGGATATGCCCCTGGCTGCCATTTAAACAAGATGTGGTGGGAGGAAACATACAACCTGACTTTTCTTCGAGAATGATTCTGCTGACTCAAACCAAGGGCTCTGAGCTGAGACGTGCAGGAAAGGCACATGAAGACTCGACCTTGGGAGCACTATAGCGAGGCCAGATCTGTGGTCTGGGAGCACTGCATCGAGGTCAGGCCTGTGGTCTGGGAGCACTGCATCGAGGTCAGGTCTGTGGCTTGGGAGCACAACAGGGAGGCCAGGCCTGTGGTCTGGGAGCACTTCAGAGAGGCCAGGCCTGTGGTCTGGGAGCACTGCAGAGAGGCCAGATCTATAGTCTGGGAGCACTGCAGTGAGGCCAGATCTGTGGTCTGGGAGCACTGCATTGAGGTCAGGCCTGTGTTCTGGGAGCACTACATTGAGGCCAGGTCTGTGGTCTGGGAGCACTGCAATGGAGGCCAGGTCTGTGGTCTGGGAGCACTGCAGAGAGGTCAGGTCTGTGGTCTGGGAGCACTGCAATGGAGGCTTCTGGCATCTCAGTTGATCTTGTGTATGGTTGCCAGTTTGGGCTTTTCTTCTCCTGAGGTTTGAGCTCCAATCAGCACACGGCATAGACGACCCCTCCTTTCTTGCATGACATGTAGCGAGGAAGAAGAAAGCAATGTGACAATTCAGTGCGGCAGAAATTGTTCATGGTGAACTATCAAGAAATCCCTACAGGCCAGAGGATGAAAATATGCTTCTTGGTGTCGACTGATACAGATGCAGAGCCCTGGCGTCTCCCGGGAGTGTACATTAGGGGTGTGTTAGATTCTCAGCCGAGCTCTGGGCCTGCCAAATTCAAGGAAACTTGAGGTGGGGCCCTGCGGTTTGTGTTTTTGTAACCCTGAAGTTTAAGGACCACTGGGTGGATAAGGCAGGCTTTGGATGATGCTCAACCCTGTGGCTTACGCTGGCTGCTGGGACCCTCACACTTCCCTGCCTCTTAAGAAGGGCGTTGGAATGCCAGGAAGGGGTACCAACAGGGGAGTGAGAGTTTGCCCAAGTTCATCCAAATATGCTGACTGTTGTTTTCTTTGGAACCTTGGTTCTTTTTTATTAGTAGCATATAGGATAGTTCTGAGGACACAGATGTCACAAGTAAGTACGACTGCTCATTAACATAGCCAGAAAAATGGCTTTGCTCTGATTTGGCCACGCCCAGTGGCAAGAAATACACACGAACTGACTGCTATCCAAAATATACATTTAAGTGTGTTTAACCAGGATAGATACTTCACAAAATAACACTCAGACCGTGTATTCCCTGTGCTGTTCAATTTGATGTGTTCTGGTCATAACCCACCAAGTCGATGTCATGACTCCCTGATGAAGCACATGCCCTGCAGGGGGCGGTGTTGTTGCAGTTCCTGTCTAGAACAGGAAGAGGAGCCATGACAGCTTCAGTCTATGTCAGGGGGCCTGGACTCCCTGGCTGCTCTGCCTCCCTTTGCTGAGTGACCTCTGGCCGCTTACATGTGATTTTTGGTCTTTACATTCTTCGTCTGTCAGTCACAGTGACAAGTGAATGACAACCCACATTGCGTGCGTGTCTGTGTCAGCCACAGTCTCTCTCTCTCTCTCTCTCTCTCTCTCTCTCTCTCTCTCTCTCTCACACACACACACACACACACACACACACTTTATGTACCATTTTTTTCCAGAACACTGTCACTGAAGTAACTCTGATAGCCACCAAAACCACCTGAGTGTTTAGAAATTATTTTTCTTTACCATAGGTAATAGGTACCCTCTGCAGTCCTGATACTTAGAAATACTTATGTGCCATCATATTATCCTAAAAATGTATCTAAAAATCTCTGCTTTCCACCCCACATAGGTTTGTTTGCCTCAGTATAAAAATTGTGCCCCCCACATCTTATGGGTTCTGAGCTTACAGAAGATGCTTTTGTTACTATAGTATCGCAAGTGAGGGTGTTCAGTACTTGACATGCAGGCTTTCCTTGAATATGTACCCCCCAACCCCCCAGTGACTAGGGCTTTATCTTAGGGTTTTATTGCTATGAACAGACACCATGACCAAGGCAACTCTTATAAGGACAACATTTAATTGGGGCTGTCTTACAGGTTCAGAGGTTGAATCCATTATCATCAAGGTGGGAACATGGCATCATCTAGGCAGGCATGGTGCAGGAGGAGCTGAGAGTTCTACATCTTCATCTGAAGGATGCTAGCAGAAGACTGGCTTCCAGGCAGCTAGGATGAGGGTCTTAAGCCCATGCCCACAGTGACACACTTACTCCAACAAGGCCACACCTCCTAATAGTGCCACTCCCTGGGCCAAGCCTATACAAACCATCACAGGCGTCCTCTTCCTGTCTATAGCACTGCAAGCTGGCAGACAGCACGTGGAAGGGCCACGGCTGGCCATCCGTTCCCGTGCGTGTTAGTTACCGTGCACTTGTCTTTCCTGAGGTCATGATTGTGGTTGGTGGCCAGGCACCCAAGGCGATCCGCAGCGTGGAGTGCTATGACTTCGAGGAGGGCCGCTGGGACCAGATAGCCGAGCTTCCCTCCAGAAGATGCAGAGCAGGTAAGCGGTTCTGGCCAGCAACGACTTACCTGGGTCCCAGCATTTCTGCCCTACCAGGCGTCAGCCTCACGATGACCGTGACGGCCACGAAGCCTTGCTCCTTGCTTCTTATCTCTGCAGACCCCCTTTCCACCTGCACCATGGGGCTGCTTGCTCTGAAATTCAGTTCTCAATGTGCTTGTGAATTTAAGCCTATTCTGGAATTTGCTCAAATCAGGTGATATTAGACAAGTACGGGAGAGCTGAGTCCCGTAATCACTCGCAGGTATCTTGAGCTGATGGTAGCCTCCCCAGGAGGCTGTCGTATGCCCACCTTGTCACCCATCGGGTTGGGCGGTCATCCCCATCCCCGACTCTCATGCCCTGTGTTCCTGTGTCACAGGTGTGGTGTTCATGGCAGGCCACGTGTATGCCGTGGGTGGGTTTAACGGCTCTCTGCGGGTGCGGACAGTGGATGTGTACGACGGAGTGAAGGACCAGTGGACCTCCATCGCCAGCATGCAGGAACGCCGGAGCACATTGGGTGCGGCCGTGCTCAATGACCTTCTCTACGCAGTTGGAGGCTTTGATGGCAGTACCGGTAGGTCCAGGACCGCGTTGCCATACCCTATTCTCTGGGCAACCTTGCTTTGCTCAGACAGCTCTTGGGCTGTCTCTGTGCCTTGTAGCAACTCCCCGGGAATGAACCCATCAGATCTAGTGAGCCCTCCTTCGCTGACACGAGATGCTGATGTAATCCTCTGGTATCCCGTGGCTCACCACTGTGCAGGTTTCAGTCCACAGCCCGTGTGGACCTGTGGTGAGATCTCTCATCATGGCGCAGTGTGGCCACATGACACTGCTCTCTTCATTAGCCAGAAAGCAAGAGGAAGGGGAGAGACTGAGATCTTAAGGGTCACCTCCAGTGCTAAGGTGACCTCCCAGAGGTCCCGCCAGTTCCCAGCACCACTACCCGATAACAAGCCTCCAGTGTAAATGTGGACCTCCAGGGCACTCAGGAGCCAGACTTTTAAATGCTTTCCCCCTCAGTTACTCCGTTCTGGGGGTGGAAACAAGACTTCTGCGGCCATAGCTGCTCTGTGACACGATGCATCCTGAGAAGGCCCCCTCACGCAGAAGGGTCCCTTCCTTATCTCCCCACACTTAGCCTGTTTCCTCAGAGCATCACATAGAGGAAGGGGCTTCTCTATGGTGGGATCTGCCTCAGGATTCTAGTCTGAGCATTTTACAGAGCAGCTGAGGGACCTTAAGATCGGGGCCTAAGGTGCTTGGTTCAGAGCACGCACTGCACCCTGATTGGCCATCATTTTTTCTACTGTCCCATAGAGCCCTGCAGGCCATGCCACTGCTCAGGAGCCCCTCGCCCCCACATTTTATCTCACTTCAAACTTTGAACCTGGGATTTGGAGACAGAGAGAGAGAGAGAGAGAGAGAGAGAGAGAGAGAGAGAGAGAGAGAGAGA
>NC_034605.1:60690440-60698644 GCF_900095145.1 Mus pahari | reverse complement strand
AGAGAGAGAGAGAGAGAGAGAGAGAGAGAGAGAGAGAGAGAGAGAGGATATGAACATGCATCACCTGCTCTTCTGCAGGTCACAGGATCATTTCTAAGCATCCGTGTGGCAGCTTGCAAGCATCTGTAAGTCCAGTTGCAGGTTATCCAATGGCCTCCACAGACACTGCACACATGTAGTGTACAGACATATATGCAGGCCAAACACATACATAAAAAACAATTTTAAACATTTCAATTTGAAGTGTTCATGGGTGTGAGTTTGGAGAGAGGTCATCTGTATTCAAATTGCCAGGCAGGTTATCGAAGACAGTGACTATCTACAGTAGTCGTCTCCGTCTCTGAGGGAGGCAAATACAGTGTTGTTTGTCTTCTTTTTCTTTACTGAACGTCTCTCTGACGGCTCCTCAGTGAGCATGAGCTAGGAAGGGCACAGATGATTTTGCAGTAGAACATCTTCAGCAGAGGAGAGAGCCTAGCTGACTGCTCTATTACTCCAGAGACGAAGCATGGAGTTCAGGGATCATTGTTCCCAGCTTGGTCTGACTGCACACGGATACTGGGGCCAAGTACCTTAAGATCCTCAGGGCTTCCCCCGTGATAGCAATATAGTTTGCTTTGGCTCCAGCCAGGGTGCTTGCGTCTCTAGTAGCAAGAAGCAGGATGGGGTCACCCCTGCATCAGAAATGCTAAGGGCACCCCAGAAATCTCCATCAGAATTCTGCCTAAGGTTCAGGGTCACCTACCTGCATGGGATCTTGAGAGGTACACTTTTAGCCATTCAGCTTGCAAGATAGAGGAAGACACGGGAAGGAGGGTAGGGGCTGGTGCTCAGTGGGGGCATCATCGGGCATTTATTTGGGATCAAATGTCCCATTCTGTAAGTTTAATGGCTCATATCTATAGCACAGTTAGGGCGAACCCCGAGCTTTCTTACCAGCTCCTTTGTGTGTCACAGAGCCGTGGGTAGTCAGTGGTCACCTTGTGCAGATTGGGAGTTACTGTGGCCACACACTAGGCAGGGGTATACCAAGCTAGATGTGGTAGCTATGGTTTGTAGACCTGCCCTGGTCTTTTCCTGGTCTCAGCGTTCCTCATGCATCAGGGCGAGGCCCATGGCTGTAGAAATCCCATGATTCTCTTCTCCCCAGGCCTGGCATCCGTAGAAGCCTACAGCTACAAGACCAATGAGTGGTTCTTCGTGGCCCCCATGAACACACGGCGGAGCAGCGTGGGAGTGGGTGTTGTGGAGGGTAAGGAGGTAGCAGAGGGTGGTGGCTGTTCCTACCCTAGCCTGTGGGTCTTGTCCCGAGTCCAGCATTGTGCTTGATGCCCTCTCTACTGTGGGCTCCACTCTTCAGGTCACTGGCCGGAGTTAAGTTCACTGCTCTAGTAAACAGACTAGGAGGGCTGAGACTGGGGGGCGGGGAATCTTCTGAGCCAAGGCTAAGAAGGGGGGTCAGCAGGTCGGGAGAGGAAGAGGGGGACACTTGGGGGAGAGTGACAGCCTGACCCTTGCATCTTGGCTAACAGTGGTGGATGGGAAGGACTTTGGAAGCTCAGAGTCAACATACAAACTGGGGTACACTGTAGCAGGGAGGGGTGCTAATTATGCTTGCGTAATTATCATGTGTTACATGCAAGCAGGGCCATGAGAAAGGCGGGCTTCTCTTTCTCAGGTCTGACATGTCCCCGGATAGGCTAGGTATGGGGTTGTGGGTGAGACAGGAGGGCGTGCCCTGAAGTTCATAAAACATCTTTTTCTTTTACTTATTCTTTCAAGCCACCTGGAAGAACACGGGCGGGACTCTGGTTTTTCTCAGTGGGAAAACCGAGTCCTTGTCTTATGATAGTAAATAGCAGTGGAGTCCTCAAGGTCTTATGACTCCTAATCTGGAGTCAGAGTCGGGTCTCAATTGCTGGTAGGTAGGATTTTGTGAGCTCAGTCCCGACACAGAGGCCAGGATTCTGCCCCCCTATCAGGGTAAGTTGTATCTTCTTGGAGAGATACAAGTTGATTTGTCAGCCACATCCAAGAGCTTTGTCTAGCTGGCTTCTGGTTTCCCTTCTCATTTCCCTTCTAGTCAGCCAGGAACAGCAAACACACCAGGGGCTAAAAACAGCGTGCACACGCGGGGGGGAGACTGCTTGCTTCAGCTGTCACAAGATTGGAATGAGTGACGGGGCTAGTGGAAGTGTCTTGATGGTAGAGATTGGAGATCTTGCCTGTGACAAGGGTGGTGTCCGTGTGACACTCGCCCTGCAGGTGTAGAGGAAAGCTGGGAGTTTGTTTCTCTTATCCATCCTGCACTGACGCTCTGCGGGCTGTGGGCTGCCTCAAGACAGCAGAAAGTGTTTCTAAGAATGTGCAGGAGGCACTGGAGTGGGCCGTGCTTCATAGTGGCTAAGGACTCAAGCTTCCCGCAGGGCTGTTCTCCAGGCACGTCTTCACACTACCAAGGTTATGCAGTCTGAATGACCCTTAATTAATTACAGGGTAATTAACTACTTGCAGCCTAGAAGACTCTCTCATAAGGACAAGGTACGGTGTGGGTTGGGGTGTAGACAGAAATGCCCAACAGAGCAGTGTGTCTCGGAGATGGGACCACCTGAGCTGGCATACACGGAGAGAGCCCGCAGCCCCAGGTGATTTTGTTTCTCAGCTTTGACCTTGTGAGGGAGGAGCTATGCATGAGTCCTTTTTTCAGACAGGTCAATTGAAAAGACTTGGAGAAAAACACAGCTCAGTGATATAGGATTTCTGGATCAGTAGCCTTGATGGTACAGTGCTGTTTTGGGGTCCGAGAAGCTGACAATGTAATCGTGAATTTTCACATCCTGGTTGTACCCTCCATGTTAGGGACTCATATAATGGCTCCCCAAAAATTCTTGATTAAGTAATGCTAACCCTGTACTTATTTAGCCTGCAGCTAATGTCAATTTGGTCTGTGGCTGGTACTGTGGTATCCTGTAGATCTGATGCCCATAGGTGAAGTAGGGCTTCTTTCATGTCCCCACAGAAGGAACTCTCCTATCATATCTAAGACTAAATATTAAACCCCATATGTTTGAATCCCTGTCTTCACCCTCCTCTTACTGCACCTAGTGCCTAACTCCTAGCCCCAGATGGAAATGGCTCTCCCACAGGAGTTCAAGGTTATTTTTATTTAAGGATATGTGATAATACTTCAGGGTTCTTGTATATGGCTCAGAGAACAAAGCTGGCCTGCAGAAAAATCCCAGCTGCCTCAGCTGTGGGTGCACGCAGAACGCTTCCCTTATGGCTTGGGTGGGGCTCGAAGAATATTCTTTCGTATCCTCTTCACTTGTCATTGTGAGCCTACGGCCAGAAAGCCCGATGTGTGGTCATGGCGGAGAGCCTTGTAGCTCCCGTTGCTGGTGTCTTCTAGGTGTGCTTTAGCTTAGCTCCTCAAGCAAGTCTTTATCGAACCCCATTGATGCCAAGTGGGTGCTCTGTGCTGGGTACCTGGGCCTCTTTAAGGAAGCTTCAACATTGCTTTTAAGCATCTCAGGGCTTCAGAGCAGATAGAAGGCGGATATGTGGCGGGGTGGGAGTGGGGTGGGGGAGATGTGCCCTGTGTGTGGAGAGCGAGCCGGGTCCTCCTGGATGATTGAGACGGAGGTACCTCCATGGGTTAAAAATGGGGCACCAGCCAAGCTCCTCCTGTTCTGTGTTAGTGCCACCAACACCATCCTCAGTCACTCCGTCTATTCCAGGGAAGCTGTATGCTGTCGGGGGTTACGATGGTGCATCCAGGCAGTGCCTGAGCACTGTGGAGCAGTACAACCCAGCCACCAATGAGTGGATATACGTGGCAGACATGAGCACCCGACGCAGTGGCGCTGGTACGTATGTGAGAGTCTTGGGGCACAGGAGAGCATGGGGGTGGGGCGGGGTGTGTGGGGGTTACAGGCTGAGACTAGAGACCAACCACCAAACTGTGTCCCTTCATCCTGTCTCTTCTCCTCCAGTTGTAAGTAACCCCACTACTACATGTCCAGACAGACAGACACACACACACACACACACACACACACACACACACACGCACGTACACACACGGACCAGTCTTTCCCAGGGACTCCTTGCTCAGCGTGGAAGACATGTCATCTTCACTGCCCCGTTTTGTGTTTGTTTGAGACAATTTCTCCATGGCCCAGGCTAGCCTCCACCCAGCCACTCCTCACCTCACTTCAGTTCACCAGTGCTGATTTCTCTGACCAGAGTCTGGCCTGAGGTGGCTCACTTTGCCCAAGGTTGTAGACTAGGAGGCTTGCAGAGTTAGAATTCTCTTTCCAGGGTAATTGTTTCTAGCCCTCTAATAATGAGCCTTATTCCCAAGGGAGGACAGGTGCTACTGCCCCAGCCTAGCTGGCCTGCCTGAAGCCCGTATCTTGGGAGTAAAGGCCAGCATAGCACTGTTTATGGCTGGAGATAAACCTCGATCCCCTACACCCACATTTTCTTGCTTTGTTTCTCTCCATCGAGGAGAGATAATGACCTCCCAAATAGTTTTCTATTTCTGTCTCATGGGGAAGTCCAGGCACTTAAGAGTCCAGCAGCCCCATCCTGTTTCTTCCATCTTCCCTGTCATCCCAGGAGCCACGGTCTTCAAGAGCAAGCTGGGGCCTTGTACGGTTCCTGGGGCTCTTGGTGGCTGATGCAATTCTCCATTTGGGGCCGGTGGGAAGGCCTCATGACTACTGAGAAGAGACGCCCCATGCTTTCCACGATTGCCACGATTTCCATATGCCCATCCCCCACCCATCTGTTTTTGGAGACTGGATTATGACCATACATATCCTCATCTCTAGCATTTTGTGAGGAACAGGTTGTTTTAATTTTTTTTTTTTTTAAAGAGAAAGTTTGTGTCCACATTGGCGGGCCACGTGGGTGAAAGTTTGCTCGGTTCCATCTCTGAAGCACGTGTTTGGGGTTCTTTGGGGGAGCCGTCTCTGCTAATCCTGACAACGTGACCCCTCATGAATGCCTTGAACTCAAGAGACCTAAGCTTTAGATCTGAGTGTGCTTGACCTTGCCACGTCAGCTTGGACAGTCCCATTCCCCATCGTTGACATCTAATACCCCAGCTGTCCAGTGCTCAGGCTGCTCATGTTCCCAAAGGGCCAGCTCCATTCATAAATAGTGATATTTCCCCCCTTTCCTGATAGTTTAGTAATTATAGCTTCTGGAACCTTCTATTTACTTTCTAAAAATCCATATGTGACTTGGGCTAAGTGCTAAAGGCCTGCGGTGGTAGTGACGCCCCTTCCCTGCTGGCTGCTCAGAAGGTGGTTGGGGTGGAGGCCCCAGACAACGCCATTACGGCTGCTTCTATTTATGGGAGGCCCAGACCTTGGCTGGGAAGAGCTCTTTGTCCAGATTGCTATGGAACCCCGTCCTGGGATGGAACCCAGTTCCCAGGTCCCCTTTCTTCAGTGCTTCACTCTGATAACGAGTTAAGGATGTGTCATGGCTAGCACCAGGAGCCTGTGTTCTTATCTCAGTGGGAGTGGGTGACAGCCAAAGACCTGGAGACGGAAGGCTCTGTGTCCCAGCTCCCTGAGGCCCGTCGGATTCTACATGAGAGTCTATGAGTAGGCTACCAAGGATTGTGGGAGAGTTGCTGGGGGGGGGGGAATGTCTGGGTGGCTCTTAGCTCCCTCACGAGTGGACCGCACAAGCATAGGGACGGACACCGTGGTGGACGGAGATCATTTCAGGGTCCTGGAAGTGTCAGCTCTGCTCACCCTGGAGGAAGAGAAGGTGAAGCAACTACTGAATTTTCTGAATCTCACACCCTGACACCAGTCATTGTTGGCACAACAGCACCATCTGCTGCTAGTTTAGAGCAACTGTCAGGAGCCGCTGGCAACCTGCTATAACTTCTGGCCGGGATTTTACATAACACCCTGTCATTTAGATAGTATCTGCAGTAGCCCATCACCAGCAGCCTCAGGGAAACAGACCAGAGCAAGACATAAGCAGTTCCCGACCTCATGAAATCTGTAGCTTCTGGGTCCAGCCCCCAGACCCACAGCCTGGCTGCACATTGAAGTCACCAAGATACCCCACTGGGCTTCTGACCAGTGTGTCTCTGGGACTAAGGTTTTATTTTTCCAGAAAGTACCCAGAAGAAAGGACGCAGCCTGTCCACAGAAGGCAGTAGTCCACGGAATCATGGGTACATTCCAACTCCCTCTCTCCATGAATGGGAAAGAGGCAGGGCCACCCAGAGCAGGTGTCTCCGCTCTCAGGCAAGCCACCCTCACTAGCCCTCTCTTTTCCTGAATGGCCTGACTCTCCTCAGTCTTGTGGCAGCAAAGAACTGCTCAGCTCCTCCCCCCCAGGACAAATCTGATGCCTTCTGCCATCAGGGAGAAGAGGGGCTGAAGGAACAGGCTGTCAGGGAGTCTCCCTGGCGATGACCTCAGCGCCTGGCTCTGTCTCAACAGATACACAACCAAATAAGATGCAGAGGAAAAACAAGGCAATATGAATATGCCACAGGGTAACCAGGGCTGGTTTTCTGTTGAGAATTAGCATCTTTTCACATTTCAGTGGATTTCTTTGAGCCCTTAAAAAAATCCCTTTGATGCCCCTGTATATGTATACACACATTTACATTTTAAAAGCAGAAACAGGATCATGTTGGCTTTGAACCTCCTTATTTGCAGGCTGCCTGTCTTATGGGGAGCCAGGCAGGGGATTATCACATTTGTTTTACAGGTTAGGCCCAGGAAGAGAGAACTTGCTCCCCCAGCCTCCCTGCTGGCCATGGCTATCCAGGGTTGCGCTTGAGGCCTCTTGGATTCTGGTTCTTATAGTGAGCCTGAGGCCAGGACACTGTGTTCTGCCTTTCAGGGGTTGGGGTGCTCAGCGGACAGCTGTATGCCACCGGCGGACATGACGGGCCCTTGGTGAGGAAGAGTGTTGAAGTTTACGATCCTGGGACAAACACTTGGAAGCAGGTGGCGGACATGAACATGTGCCGGCGCAATGCAGGTAACGTGACTGCTCTCAACAGCTCTCCTCTCCTCTCCTCTCCTCTCCTCTCCTCTCCCCCCTCCCCCTCCCCTCTCCTCCCTTCCCCCTCTGAGTGATAGGAAGAGGGACAGGATTGTCAAGAGTAGGTAGCTCTGCCTGTGTCCTGAACATGAGCGTGGCCATTTGTCTGTCCCATAGGCTCCAAGTTAGGGGGAGGGAGAACCTGGAATCCAAAATGGTGGCCTCAAGGTGTCCCGCTGAGACTCAGCGCAGTCCCTCCTCTCTGGTGGTGGGTGGTACTGTACTGTGTTTTTCTCTGCCAGTGTCCAGCTGAAAGGTCCTCAGACTTCCAAGGTGTCCAAGTTCCTTCCTGGTAGGAGAGCCAGACCTCATGTGCTCCTCCAGTGTCACCTCTCCTTTCATTGTCTTTCTTTTCCTGTCCCAGAGTACCTAGCAGGGAGGGTCTCATGTCATGGGGCCCCAACAGCCCCGCCAAGCTGTTTCCTATCTTGCTTCTTTGTGCTGGGAAAGAGTGGGCTGGCTTTGCCCACTGCCCCAGGCTGGACTGCCTTAACTGATGCCGCCAAGGCAGATATTACCTGTTTGCTAAACCCACCGTGGCTGACTTGTTAGACGTATAAACAGGGGCATCAGTAACTGGCTCGATGCCTGAGCCCGCTGCGATACCCATTGGCCTTCATCCACGTGAACAAGGAGTTCACAAGGCCTGCAAGGCAGCTAAGCCTGAAATCAAGCAAGAAACACATGTACACACATTCACATATAGATATCATGTATTTAGTAGCAAATGGATCCTACCATGGCATTATTGTAAACCTTGCTTTCCCATCCTTCATGAAGGTCTAATTGCATGTGTTTTCATTCTCTCACATCACATGGCTATATCATAGTTTACTCAGTTCGTCATTGAACACTTCACTTAAGACGTCTTTCCTATGCTACCAGTAATGCTGCTGTTTCCATAACTGATCCTCAGAGTTGTCAGAGCATTGAAAGTGCGTACTTTTCTCTAGAAGAAAAGGCCCAGGAAGGAGTTATGTTTCAGGCACCATCTAGGCTCCCGCCAGTACTAAGAGTATTGATCAGCATTGCTAGTTACCACTTTAAAGGCATCATCAATCAACCTTGGTCTGTTAAAAAAAAAAAAAAAAAAAAAAAAAAAAAGAAAGAAAAGC